>NC_060281.1:25098965-25224503 GCF_021613505.1 Equus quagga
AACAATTGCACTGAGCTGCATGAGCATTTGCACTGAGATGCAATGCCTTGAGAGACAATAATTGCACTGAGCTGCATGAGCGTTTGCACTGAGATGCAATGCCATGAGAGACAATAAATGCACTGAGCGTTTGCCTTCATCCTGGAGTTCGAGGATTTCATCAGCGCTTCCTTTTTCAAATACGATTTTCTGGGATTTATACCAACAAAGATGAAAATGGTTTCTGTCAGTGTGTTCAGTAGGAAATGTATTTTGGAAACATGATAGATGAACCCTGACTTTATTTGGAGCCCAGGACATGATCTTTCAAGAGCATCTATCAATTGCTCTGACAGCCCAAGCCAGAATTTACCACTCTGCTGCTACTACGGTTAGGTTTAGCTGGTTTTCTTGTTTGTGATTATGTTATTAATGTTTACTACAATCAGTATATATGATGGGGGTGGGGGTGAGTGAAAAGACCACCTTGGAAACGGTAAGCCGCTCTCCACTGCACACGAGCAAAGTTTGTCTTCTGATTAGAAGCTCAGTCATTGTTTGAAAAGCCCTTTGTCACCTGTTATGCTGCCTCTTAACCTCCCTCAGCCAGAAACCTTTGCTCAGAAACGCTACTACACCCCTCCCAGCTGCGTTTCAGGCTGAGTTGTCTCCTCATCTTCTGGTTCCCTAACTTCTAGTCACGCTACATTCGTTGAAGCTGTGCTTCCATGAATCTGTTCAGTTCTTTGCTTTCGGTTATTCTACTTCATTCTGGCGAACAGAGATTTCTTGGGAATCCTGCAGCCATCCATTTTCTGAACATCTTGACCCTCATAAAGTTGGGTTGTGTTGAGCACTGTTCTACAACAGATAGAAGAGGTATATATACCTTCTGGCTGGGGCTACCAGATTTAGAAAATAAAAATAGAGGACACTCAGTTAAATTTGAATTTAAGATGAACAACCAATTTTATTTTTTAACAGAAGTGCATCCCATTCAATTTTTGGGACATATTTATACTAAAAAGTTATTCATTATTTATCTGAAATTCAAATTTAACTGGGAAATCCTATATTTTATCTGATGACACCATCCCTGGCCCTTTTCTTTGTTGTGATGTTTCCTTTAGGGACCTGCTCCAGAAGAGGAATAGGGAGGTCTGTGTAAGTTCATTAGCATGCTGGACTGCTGCAGGGCTGGCGTTTTTGGGGAGATGAGGGAGGAGGTAGAGTCAATCTTCATGTCATATTAGCACCAAACACTGCGGCTTTCTGTACTCTGCCCCTCATCTCTTTCTTCCTAGACTGGGAGAATTCCAGGTGTCGAACCTAGGAGGGACGCAGGGGAGTTGGAGTGCATAGTGTTTCTCAAACTTTTGCCTCCGAATGCCTGTCAACATCTCACAGGGTGCTTGTGCTCTGTAGAACACTGATGGCAGTGTCACCATGAACATTTTTTGCTATATGTAGAGTTTACGTGGTACTTATCCAGCTATTTATTCTTCAGATTTATTGTCAGTGCCTAGGACTGGCTCAAACCATGGCATGATAAACTCCATATCTTGTCGCGACTGTGTTCCTAGAGCCCAGTCATTTGTTTTTGGTTATTTTAGGAAATAAGTTTTGTAACCAATAATTTCATAAATAATATGGCTTATTTCATTGGAAGTTTTTCAGATGCCCAGAAATATCTAGTTCCCTCAAGCTGACAAACCAAAATAGAACTATTGTGTATACTACTTTCTCCTACTGCAATACTCTCTGCTCTAACTTGACCCCCCATGCAGTCAGGATAGCTTGTGGACGTTTATGAACTTCTCAAGACGTCCAGACTTAGAAGCTTCCAGAGCTCAGTTCTGTGCATGATGCCACATGCCTTTGTGAAGTAGACAGATATAGTAAATAAATATTAACATTTAACACTGTAGTTTTCCCATCTTCACTGCACGTTAAAATCAACTCAAGGCTACCCTGAGTTTTTCGATGATGAAGTTCTCCTCTCCAGCTGTGCTGTTGAGATGTGTTTTCATATCTTTTTTTAGGAATTTTATTTCTCTGAAAGCTCAACATTTACTATTTGGACGGTTGGACTGACATTTTGCAGCATATGAATGACCTCACCCGCAAGAGTTTAATGGGTGTCAGACAATGATCCTTCCAAGAAGTGCCCTGTACAATTGGTTCACCCTTCAGGTCACGTTACCAAACAGTGATCTAACTGAGGTGTAAGCACTGTCTGGACTTTGAATGTATGCATGGTATCTTTTTCTTTTTCTTTCAGTAGAAATTTATAGTAGTGATCACATGGTAATGCCTGCCATATTCTTTTTACAAGACTATAGTAGAGTACTTCATATTTCAACTACTATGTTGCTCAATCATTCTCCCCTATTACGGTAAAACTCTCAGTGAGCTATGTCATCTCAGTATTTTACAGTCCACTGATATGACATGAGAAAGAGCAATTGAGCCTTTTCAACCATTAATCTGCAGTGCTCATCACTTAGATAACACGGAGTGACTCTAAATCATTTCCATCAGTCCCAGCTGTGCAAATATATGTGCATGTACATATGCTTTCATGCGTACACACCACAGATACTCACACAATACAGCACACACACAACACCCAGCACACACGCACCGCACACCACACACATGCATGCACATCAACTCTTTCATCTTTCATGCTTTTCTGGTACATCCCGTCCTAGTCCTCTTAGTCTGTGCTAAATTAAACAAATGTCCTGCCATACTTACTGGTCCAGAACTATCTAAATGGTTGATTTACTGACTCATAGGTTAAATTTCAATTTTTTTCCATTCCATTAAGTCTAGCAGCTACTGGGTTGCTATCCTCTAGCATTTCTCTTGCCCTTTATGATCTCAATGAATTCCTTTGACCCACTTTATTCTGTAAACACAGGCAGGATCAGAATAGCATTTGGTATGTATGAGATAATGGAAAAGTGATGCTGGGCCTAATGTGAGGTTTTTCTGTGATTTTCTCGCTAAGGCCCAAGACCATTTTTTGGTAATGTCCTACAGGGAGATAGGGTATAGCGGTCTATTGCTCTCTCAGAACTCATCAATGTCTGTTAAACTGATTATGTTTGTTTGGATATACAATAGATAGGCTTTTAAAGTTTTTAAGCAGAAGTAAAAACCTAATTGGTTACTGTATTCATTTCATAACTTCATCACCCATTACCCCTTCCATTTTAATTACATATGCCGTGTGAAATAATCAGTTCTTGCCACGAGTAAACAGAACCCACAGGACCTCATTATCCCCAGACTCATTGCTTTGGTGGTCAAATTAACCATTTTGGTGGAATAGTCTTGACAGAAGACTGACCCCTGGGTTTAAGACCCCATTTTTCGCCAAGTGTAGGCAGGTGACAGTGCCGTAGATGGTATCTGACATGTCCAGAGAGAGGAGCTCCCTTCAATCCATGTCATTCACTGTCACACGCCAAAGCTGCCAAGGCTAAGTGCAAGATAGTCAGCCGATCCCACTGCAGCCTGGAGTCTCCATAGAACTCTGTCTCCTCCATCTTCTCCTGATCCCTAACAGTAAAGACGTCTGCTGGGGGCTGGGAATGCTCTGCCCAAAATGTCCTCCTTCTCCCCTAAGTTTGAACTTGCCTCCATCATAGTTTCATTTGGGCAAATGAAATAACAACCTTAAAAAAGATTAAGCTAAAAAAAGAAAAAAGATTAAGCTAGAAACATCCATCATTCTACCTTAGTGTGTTTCATTTGGCCAACTCCTTTGTTAGCTGAGATAAACAGAGGTAACCTGAGGAGACAACACGAGTGGGTCGGGTACTGCATCGGTGGGGGCCTGTTTGTGAGGCCTTCCTTTGCTGCTCAGAAAGGAAATGTTGCTGCTGTTACCTTCCTCTCCTCCCAGGGCTCACTCCAAATCAGGTACAGCTGTCATTTAACTGGGCATTGACGCCTGGGATTAGAGAGGCCAGGAAGGGCTCAGGGAGCCAGTCACAGTCAGCTGACTCACTGGTGACTGACGGAGGAATCTGGGGAGTGCATTACCAACATGGACCCCAACTCTGCTGCGTGCAGCCACTGGAAAGGTTCTGCAAGATGAGTCTCCATCACGTGTGGCCGCTCAAGCACATGCCTTAGCAAAAATGATACCAGAACGCTTTTAATTTTTAATTATATAAGTAATATTTGCACATATTTTTCTTTAAAAAATTAAAACCTTACAAATAATACTGTTTCCTTTGACAGCCCACACCAATCTCCCAATCCCCACCTCCCCAGTTAGAACTGTGTATATGAGATCATTTCCTTTCCTTTTTCCTTAAATACCACACACACATATATATATATACACTTACATATATGCATATGTGTATACATATTTATATATAAATATATAATTCAAAATATATAAATAATAAATATTTGTTTATAATATATAACATTTTATATATTTATATATTATTTAAAATATATTTTTATATTTTAATATATGTAAATATATAAATACAAATAAATATATATAAATATATTTATATTTGTTACATATATTTTGTGTATTTTATTTATATATTAAGATATATAAATAGTAGAAATATTTTTGTATTTATTTTATATATATATACATATTTTTCTTTATATAATAAATCCATAGAAAATGTGTAGTGTTATTTAATGTGAATATATTTTTATGTTTTTCCATAAGTTTATTCATTCATTCAATATTCAGCAAATGTTTACGTGCCTATTCTGTGCTAGAACTGCTCTACATGCCAGCAATTGAATTCTGGATGAAACGAAGATCCTTGCCCTCAGAAAACTTACATTGTAGTAAATGCAACCATTCTGAAACTTTTTTCTCACTAGTATGTCTTGGAGGTTTATCCATTTTCATACATATAGTTCCACCTCAGTCATTTTAAATGATGCATAAATGTGGTTATATCACACGTGACTTAGACATTCCCACACTGGTGGAACTATTGTCATGACATTTTGCCCTAGCAGTCTGGCCTGCAGGCTATTTCTTGACAGTTGGCTGGCAGTGGGGAGGGCCCCTTGCAGCTTTCCCTTCCCTCTCTGTGGTGGGAGAGATGACGTAACTGCATCTCCTACATCACTTCATGATGATGTCGTCAGGTGCATTCTGGGTTGTCAGACCGCAGATACGATGCAAGAGAAGAACTTGAGAGAGATGGCAAGGAAAAAATTCTTTTTCTACTTAGGATAATGCATCAAAGGTTTAAGGATAAGAATCAAAATCAGAGTGGTGGCCAGGAGAGTAGAAATGGAAGAGACTCATGGGCAGGCAACTTGTGAAGGGTAGCAAGGTGGAGCAGGCTGGGAGGAATATGCCTGGACCACATCAGCAAGTGAGCATGACCACACCAAAGAGACAAGAGTGGGCCAGTTTCATCTGCGTCCACATCAGACAGTGGGGGAGGTCTCTTTTGGTGTTAAACTCCTACTTTTCATCTTCTAATGTGGTTCCTATTCATGACATCACCTAGTTCTCTTTTTAAATCTTCCTGAACTATGAAAGCCTGCATTCCTGTTTCTAGACATTCGGGTTTGATAAAGATGTGAAAAAGCCCTTGTGTCTGAACAAACAGAATGAGGCTTACAAGAAGAGCCTCAAGTATAGAATGAAAGCCAGTCCTCATAACTGAAATATTTTCCTTACCTCATTCCAATCCACATGAATTTAATATGCATTATATATAAAAGTTGTTTTCATTTAGCTAAAAAAATTAGTAGGTTTCATAGCTTTCTCTTTCCAGTTGAGGTTTCAGAGCATTTATTTTATTATGGATCCGCTTCATCACAATTTAACATAAAAACATTATTTAAGTTTGTCTTTGGTTTGTTCACTTTAATCATCAGTGAAAACAATGCTGATTTTTCCATCATTAATCAAGTTTTGATGTTCAAATTAGTGTTATGTTATTTTCCATTTGTCCATCCATTCATTTAACCTGAAAATGATTAAACCAAATAGTAGGGGAAATCATCTCCAGCAATAAAAATCTTATTTTTGGAAACTCCATCCACATAGTTTCATAACTGAGATAATCAAATGTGCTCGTTCCATCTTTTTTCCCTCTGTGAATATTATACATGGCTCTGTATGTGTTAATTAACAAGGACAATATTGGTGGACTTCGCTGAAGTTGGAATGATTTCATTTCTTTGTATTCCAGGGTTTTTCTCAGGAATTCAAAAGTTAAATATTAGACATTTTGTTTATCATGTATATATGTAATTAATAGACATTTTGAGAACAGATTTGCATTCTTTTCCAGTTCCTTGCCCTACATGCAAGAGGTTTCTCTAACTCTTTCAATCTCTGATGTCATTCTCTCTGCTTAAATGCTAATGCCTACATGGAGATGCCGGTTTACAGTTGGTGCCAGGAAGGCAAAGGACAGGGATTTGCACCTCATTTGAACCATTCAACTTCCCAAGGGAAAGAGAAAAACAACAACCACAAAATTTTAAAAAATAAAAAACTTGCCAACGTTTTACATGTCATAACAGCTCTTTTCAAATACCATTATCAGGAGAGGATCCAGGCTTTGTGGGGCCTGAAACTTATGCAGTTTTGGGGGTCTTCTTTAAGAAAAATAATACAAAATTATTAATTCAAAAGTATGAAATTGAATATTTATGAAATAATGAGAAAAGATCATAATCATAGCACATTACAAATTTTGAAACGCTAACAAAATCCAGAAAAATACAATATTTTAATTAACTGTTTGACAGACCTCTTTAATACTTTTTCTCTATATTTTTTGCTTACTTTCTGATCAACACTTCATATAACCATTTTGTAATGTTATTTTCTATAGAGAGAATAGAAAGATTACTCAATTTTTCTTCTGAACATAGTTGGCTGAAACTTGTTTATATTATTGGTAGTTTAGAAAAGATTCTTTCAGCTTTGCAACTTGTCATTGTTAGTGTCATGTAAATTGTTAGAATTGTTGTCAAATCTGGGAACACTCCATCTTGTTTCCTTCATATGTGAGCTATCAGATTTGGAGGAACTTTCTGCTTCCACAGACCCATCTCTGTGTTCATACAGTCAAACCTTGTTTCTGTTCCAATACCAAAATCTTCCAGTGCTGGGTGCCACAGGCCATGTTCATATCATAGTATAACCTCTATATCTATACCTTCATGCCCCAATGCCAGGTGAGATGGCACAGTGAATGGAAAATGTATTGCTGGAGACTATTCCTATACTAGGACCACTAGCAATAACTTAAGCATGAACAGAAGCGGCTCAGAACCATGCAACTATATTACTGCAAAACCAGATTAAACGTCCCCCTTAGTCAGATCCTAAAATGCCCATGGTCACTCCAGCACTCCACTCTTCCAGACTGGATGGGAAGTGTAACGGAGGGGAAGGCCAAGTGGGAAGATTAGGTGGTCTTGACTGATTGCAGTTAAAATATCTTACTTTTGAAACTCTTACAACACCTCATGACCATGTGCCCATACTGCTAAGATCTTCTCAGGGGCCCATGCAAGGGAGGGACCCTAAAGCTTGAGTTTCATTAGCTTCATGGTAAAGAGGCCTCAACATACTGTGGATCAAGATGAGGAGGAACTGGGAGTGTAGAAGTAATCAGCCTGCCAGTACCTGCTACTTTGTGACTTGGGCAGGCTCAGGCACAAGAGTCTGGTAGGGAGGAAGAAGAGGAAGCCTGATGCAGATGCCACAGGCACTTGGGAAAACAAACCAAGCTGCAGTTTGACCCCAAAAAAGGCAGCCAGATCACTTGCTGTATGGTCTCAAGCATCATGGTAAACGCAGATGGGAACAGCAACAGCAGGATAGCCATTGTATTATGGAAGAAAGAACATGAGTTCTGGAGTGATGAAGATCTGGACCAGAATCTTCATCTATATGCCCTCGGTAGTTGTGTGACTTCGGGCAAGTTACTTAACCTCTGTGAGCCCCACTTCCTTCCTATATAAAACTGAGGATGGTACCTACTCCTTGGGTTGTTGAAGAACTAACTGAGAAACAAAAACGAAAACATATAGATGTGCGTGGATCATAGTACCAAATTTTAGTGGACTTCCTTCCAGGAAGCAGGCAAAACTCAAAGTCAGGACAGAAAGATTCCTGTGGATCTTCATCATCAGTCAGTTTGTAATAAGACCCTAGCCTGTGGTTAGAGGTACAAGAAATAGAAGCTAGTCCTCTGGTTGAAAGGATCTGCAAAGGTCAAGATGGATGTCAGGGTCCCAACCCAGGTGAATGAAGCTCAGGATAGGCCTGCATTCCAACAGGGAACCAAAGTAGTAGGCAGAGAAGCTGGGGCAAAATGCTTTCACGTAACCTGTGGTCGCATCGAAAGAGGAAGGCAAAGACTGTGATGGATAGACACAAGAGAACCTAGGCTCACCGTCAGGAACATTAGAACTCTGACATGGGGTAGCAAGATGCGCCCCAGTGCTCAGAGGCCAACGTTGCTGATGTGCAACCTGCCGTGGCCAAGACAGGCATAGGCTGCAGAGACCCCAGAGCCCACAGGGCTAGAAAAGAGTGGACCCACAACTTCCAGAAAACCTGGAACTTCCTCCCTTATTCATGGCCCACCAGCATCACAAACAGTTGAACAAAGGATTTCAATTAAAACATACACAAAATCCTATATTAGACAACAGAAAAGAATCATAGGACAAAAGAAAAGAATATAGTCTAAAAAATAATATTGTTTCTAACCACCACCACCCCTTTAGTCTCTCTGTAGAGACAAAAGGTTCTCTTTATTTCTGATTCTGTATACTGGCATCTTTGTTAATGGTAGTAGCCTCTGGAACCCATCCTTCTAGTCCATTAGCTAGCCAACGTTAACGCACATAGTAATCACTTGTTAGGATCTTTGTGGGTGGGCCCTGGGAACCTGCATTGCTAACACACAACCCACACTTTGCATCTTGCTCCAGTTTGTACTACAACTCTCCCAACCTCAATCCTTGCCTTTCTTCCAGAGTTTTGATCCTAATCCTCTCCAAGTCCAGGCTGCTAGGGGCTAAGGTATTAGACAAAAGGTGTGTCGTGTCTAGAGAAGGTGACTAAAATATTTTTGTCAAAAATGTGAGAATTTTCATGGCACCTGGCTGCACAGCAAAAAAAAAGAAAAAGTTTTATAAAGAAATGAAAGAGTGAAGTGATAGAATGTGGCCTCGTGGGAAAATAAATATATATATTCGTGTGTATGTGTGTATACACACACACACACACACACACACATATATGTCCAGCCGCCTGGTTGCACACTACTGGACTGATGGAAGCACCTCCCACCAAAGGCCCCTGGAAAAATAACCAGCTGGGGCCTCTTGGGAAGGTCAGGACCTTCTGGATCTGCTTATAACAAATCCACAAATCCTTGGCTCCCAGATCTTTGGTCATTTCCCTCTACCTCTTCTCCCTAAAGGATTTCAGCCCTTCTCAGAGCCCAACTACCTTCCTTATGGGGACAACTTCCAAATCTCTATCTCTGTCTCTGCTTCTCTCTTTAACTCCAAACTCCCATCTCTGTTGAGATGACCCTGTGACAACATTTGTCAAGCACTCCTATGTGCCAGGCTCTGTGCTAACTCTTCACGTGCATTATCTTTTAATCCTCATAGAACCCTATGAGGTGAGTAATATTGATGTACCCATTTTATAGATGAGAGAACTGAGGAGGAGAAAGGTTGAGTAACTGAGTACATCATAACACTGGTAAGTACCAGAACCAAAACTCCCAGGGGGCCTCAAGTAACACCCTCAGGGAAATGTGCCCCCAATTTAACTTATTCTAATTCCTAGCTCCTCCTGCTGTGTTTTTCTACCTCAGTTAATGATATCAGCAGTTGTCCTGCTAGGAAAGCTCATCTGATTTCAGATTTCTTCATCCCCTCGTTCCCCACAACCGAATCAGGTATTTATTCTGGCCAGTTCTCCCTCTGAACTCTGGAGACTGCCCTTTCTTTTCCATTTAATCATCTCTCACATGTATTATTGCAGTTGGTTTGTCTCCATTCTTACTGTTTCCAGTTGCTTTCATGCCTCCACCAGGTGAATCTCCCCCAGGACTGCCTGGACATCCCTCACCTGCTCGGCTCCCTTTGCAGTCTCTCTGTCCCTGACACATTAGAGTCTATACTTTGAGTGTAGTACAGCCCTGGGCTCGCTTTCTCTCCTCATCTTCCATGTGCATCTCACTCTGTCTTTCCCTAACTAAAGCCACCCTAGATGTCATGGCCCAACCCAAACATGCATACACATATCACCCTGCCTCTCCCTACGTGGGGTCAGGACATCGCCAGCCACTATTCACCACCTTCTTCCCCATGGACCCACAGTGCATTGCCGGTTCCTCTACTGGGCAGTTCCTTCATCCTTTCTTGTGAGAGGTAATTTACGTATCTAGTTCCTGAACTAAATCATGAGCTCTTTCAGGAAAAGCTGAAAGCGATTTTGCTCCCTGTAGCTCATCACCGCCCACCTTGAGGCTATGTAAGGGATGTTGAAGAGGCTAGACGTGGGGATTTCTTTTGAGAGAAAGTGACTTTCTTATGGCTAGCCCACGGGACAGTAGGAAGTTCTTATTCATCTTTTCAATCCAAATTTTATAGTCCCAGCAGGAAACAGACAGAGATGGCGTGCTCAGCTGGGATAGCTGAAGAAGTTTTTAAAGGAAGGAGCTATTTATAGAGGTGTGTGCAAGAGTGAAGGGAAGCAACAGGGGCTGTTGGGGAACTGTTTCCCACCTGGTACTAAACCATATGTGCCAGCCTCCTGCAGGGGGACACAGCCCCTGGTGACCTGAGCCGACTCTCCTCCCAGGCTCACCATTTTGCCATTTCTCATCGGCATGCTTTTGCTCATGTTTTTGCCTCTTCTTGTAATGCCCTTTCACTTCCCCTTTATTTTAAAAATCTGGCCAACTGCTCTTTATCCTTCAAGTCTCTGTTTGTGTCACCACCTCGAGTAAGTCCACCTCAGCCTCCAGGGTGAGACAGGTTGTCCTCCCCTGGGTCTCCACTGCCCTTACATATGTGGTTCCAACCATCTGGTTAGAGACCTGTCCCCTATGGGACTTCAGTCTCCCCGAGGGCAGGCCCTCAGCCCAAGGTCAGCACTTAGTTGAATTGAAGAAATGTCTTTGGGCTTCAAATCCTTTGTTCTTTCTACAGCTTCTCTGTATCACAGTCTCTGTGGTGATAAGTGATTATTTACTACATCCAGAGCATTTATGAACTGTTTACTTTTTTAAATTAATATTTCTTTTCTTCTCTTTCTATTGATTGCCCCTCCTGTGTGCTCACAGGAAGAGCCCGCGGGCTTGAGTGTGCCAGCCTCCCTTCTCTGCAGGGGAGTCTGCTTTCTGCAAGTGTGCTAGTCAATTCTTCCACTACCAGCTGTTTTTCAAATAATTTTTAAAAATGCAGTTAGAACTCAATACCCTACATCTCCTCTCCTCTATAATTTTGTTTAAAGATATTTATTATAATATTGACTCCAGAACAGGCATCAGCAAACTACAGCCCACAGTCCGTGGCCAGTCCCTCACTTTTATAAATAAAGTTTTACTAGAACCCAGTCGTGCTTCTTTGCTTACGTGTTTCTATGGCTCCTTTCACACTGCAACAACTCATTGAGCAGATGCAACAGAGACTTTCTGGCCCACAAAGGAGAAAATATTACCATCTGGTCCTTCATAGAAGAAGTTTACTTTTGCTGACCCCTACTCTAGAAGAAACTACAGAGTGGTCAAAAGTTGTCTGTGGCCATCCAGCCTTCTCTTTTCTGTTACAGCCTTAATTTCTTGAGCGTTCATGATGCTGTCCGTCTCTTCACCTTCTCAGTGGCCAGCTCTCACCACGCGCAGCTTGGCATCCTCTAAGGAAGAAGAATGTCTGCCCTTTGGAGTTATCTGCCCTGATGAGGGGGGTGCTTCAGAGGGAGATTGAGGGAACTGTGTGGGCCGATGTTTTTAAAGTGAGGTCTGTGGCTTAGCTTTGTCAGAATCATCTGAGGAGCTTTTAAAAATGTAGACTGTGCAGGGCTCAGGAACTGGGAGGGTTGGAAGGTATTGGTCTCTGTCGAGGCTAGTGTCTCTCAAAGCACCGAATCCTGAGCTCCATGCAGACAGTTGGTGAATGTGGCCCCACTGCAGGCAAACTGCCTCTTTACAAACTCCTTATAGGATTCTGATGCACCCTAAAGAGAATCACAGAACTCTCCTCTCTGTAAGACATCCTGGATTCCTAGTTTACAGAACAGAACCTTCCTTTAGAGATGAATGACCAAGAGTAAGTTTCCAAAATAACTAAAGTGACTCTCTAGTCCCCGAGCGTTCATGATCTGTTAGATGTTCACTAACAGGTCTGTGGACAGGAACAGAGCAGGGATGGGCTGCATGGTAAAGAGGACAGGGAGAGGGAATCTGCAAGGACATTGCAGGAAAGTTAGGAAACATGAGTTTGGGGCAGGGAGGAGAGGAGCTTGACAGGAGAGTAAAGGGTTGTCAAAAGTGACTTTAGTGTGGCCGCATGACCACTGGAAGCTGTCAGTATGGTGGACATTTCTCATCTTTTAATGTATGGATCAAGTTTCTTTCTGAGTCTGCCAGAACCTGCTGGAACCCCGAACACTGTGCTTTGTGCTGGAATTGACTAGCTAGTAAACAGATCAAATCATCCCTTCCTCTCTGTCTACCTGGGATATTGGGAGGTTGAAAATAAAGGCCTGGGGAGCCCAAGCAAGGGGTCTGTCAAAAGCCTGCAATTCCTGAGGTCTTCCTCAGTCTTGGCTAATGACAATGGACTTGAACGGAATTGACTTCTCTGTTTGACAACTATACCAATTTTCATGCTGACGGATCTGTTTTTCTTGGATCTGGAAAGACGTCTTTGAGTAAGGAATGGTGGGTGGCAGTGGAACTCTAATTCAGAGCCTCAGCCACACAATGCTGTGTGATTACGTTGGACCAGATCCTGATGCTGACATGTTGGCAGGCTGGCTCCTGTCACTGAGGAACTTACCAAGATCGCAAAAGGGAGTCGATGTAGAACGAGCAGTTTTCCATTTTTAGTGTAGCGCAGCTGCTGCCCAGAGGAGGAGCTGGACGTGGCCACATGGCCTCTGCATTCAAGGCTGCTCACATTAAGCAGACAAAGCACTTAAAACTCCAGTTTGCAATCTTTATTTGGTGACCTTAGCCATTATTTTAGCATGGTGACAGTTTTGTAAATCTGGTACGAGAGTTAGACTTTGTAAGTAATTTGATTAAGCACTATAAATCAAAGTAGAATTCTCAAATTTGCTAATTTTCTGAAAGATCTCAAAAAGGGAGAGTTGAGTTCCTGAAGCATAAACCTGTATTAACCCAGGCTTTGATTCATTTTAGTCATGTAATAATTTAACTAAAGTTATACTCATCATTCTGGGCTCAATGTGAAAATGTTAATAATTTACCATTGTTAAGTGGCTTCTGTTGACTTTAGACATTAGACATAATGGGTAGTTTCTCCATAAACAAGATTTTCACATAAATAAATTAACTTACCCTATGACCAGCTCAGGCTTGAAAGTGGGGGGCTCACCTTTATTTAAACTTTATTCTCTCAAGGGAGTGTAAGCAGAAGGAAGAATGGTGTGGGGGCCTGGACTCTTGCCATTTACAAGGAAAGCAAAAGTTCCTTAATCCTCAGAGGGTTCCTGTGAGTCTTAAATATGTTAATATATGTGTAAAGTGCTTAAAATTGTAGCTGAGCAGAGTAAGTACTCAAGGAATGTTAGCAATACTATCATATCACTATTATTATGGGACACAGTTAAGCCATTTGAACACACATTCTAGATGCGACTCTGCTGCCCCCTTTGACTTTCATCCATCCCGTGGTCATGTGGCAAATGAAGTGTGATGTGACAGTGAAATCTGAGGGCCTTTAGGTAGATCTCCTTCAGTAGGAGGTGGATATTGAAGCCAAAATGTAATGGGTTGCGGGTTGTGTGGGATTTGAAGAAACAGCAGGCAGCTTAAGGGCTTAAAATTAAGGGAAAGAAGAAAAATGGGCTGGCATCTTGAGGGGAAGGGAGAATGGAAGAAATAATTTGTGATAGAGAGACTTTGGCACATCTAGCTCAAGTTTTCCCAGACTACTGCAGCCTGAGATGAAATGGCTCTCACATTTGGCTCTCACCCCTGCCTCTTATTCTGGAGTGCCCAGCCCCGTGAGTGTATTCCCCTTCCTTAATTCTAAGAGTCCGCAGAGAGCATTTCACATGTGCACGTGACCAAGGTCTCTCCCCCAACAGCATGGCAGCTGTTTTCCTCCTTCTTGCTTTGGCCTCTCCGGTGCCATCTGCTGCCCAAACCAGGTGAGGATGCCTCACATTCATCCTCAGGTGTCAATGTCCACATGACTTTCTATGCAGAAAGCCTTTAACATAGCAGAGATTCCTGGCTCCTTGCAGCACACTGCCGGGAATGCTGTATAAGGCACCAAGGTGGCCACTGAGGAAAGAGACACAAAATATAAAGGTGATGGTCACTTTGCCTGCCCTCGGGAAGCGTGCGCCTTGGTCTAGGGTAGGTAGGACTGGGCGAACAGCGTGCTGCTGAGTAAGTACTTAGCACCCACTGAGGCAGCTGCTCCTGCTTCCCCGTTTATACCAAGTGCTTCCTCTTCCACGCAACAGAGAGCTTCACTTTAGTGTGGAGACATGGAGAGCAGAGCCCGGGTCAAATCCTCTCAGCCATCCTTCAGTAGAGCCTTCAAAGAACGAGGACTCTGTGGAAACAGTTTTAATTACAGTAATTTGTCCATTTTGTGGCAGTTTGGGAATGCAGTTATCTCATCTGCTGAAAATGTTGCTGGTGACTAGTTAGTTTTGAAGTGACCACCAACGTGGGGTGTGGGAGCTGCGGGTGCAGATTTTTTCCACCTTGATTTCCTTTCCCTAAATAAATTGAGCAGTTCTGAGGCCTCAGATGCCCCATCTCCACTTGCCCTGAGAAACTCCCCTGATGCAAAAAGGATGTTTGGAAGCTGGTTAAAGATTATCCTGACAACTACTCTGCCTTTTAGAAGGTTTCTGTGGATTCACCATGTTCATAGTATTTTTCTTATCTTTTTTTGTCTATAAAGTCATAAGAGGCATTTCTTATAGATTTTAACTATTTGCCATTGGATATATACCTCACCATTCATTCATCTAGATTTTTTCCCTACAAAAAGGACCAAGGATTGAGGACAAGAAAATATCACAGTATTTTTCTCTCTGTGAATAATACCCCATTTTTTATGTCTGAATATTAGACTTTCTTTCAAAAATTCAGAATTCTAAAACCATTGATTTGTTTATCACATTTAACATATGTTTTTGTTTGAATGATATAGTTCCCCATATTTCTTTTACAAAAATACTATTTCGTGTCTGCCCCTTCTCTAGTGCTCCAAAAATGCCTGATTATTTAACCTTTAAAAAAAACAGAATATTTTCTTATTTGATATTGAGTATTAACTTCTGTTAATTTGCCACTTATTTCACTATAAACCTTTATTTTAGAAACTTCGTAAGGAAGAGGCTGTTATCTACTGTTTAATATGTAAATATCCAAACGATAAAACCAAGCAGTGTTCCTAGGATTTAGTCACCTGAATGAGTGTGCAATCTTGTATTCAAAATGTTATATTCGGTCTCTTGAGTGCATGATGATATCCTAGGGACTACCCAGAGCCACTCAACAGATTTCACCCTTATCTTCTAAGATATGTATCAAGTCAATAATAAACACTGGACAGGGAAGAATGTGGTAAGGGTGAGAGAATCCACATTCCACACTTACAGTCCCTAAAAGATTAAAGAGGAAGTGAGTTCTTTAGTGAGATTTTCCCAAAAATATCAGCAAAGTTCTTAATGTTCTTGGAAAGGGAGAATATTCCTCATGTAGGGAGTTGTGCAACAAGAGGTTTGGTGCCAGGAGTAAGGAAAACATTGATGGAAGATGCCAAGACCTCACCAAGCTGTGTGTAGAAAGAGACCAAAAGAAGTTTCTGCAAGCCGGGAGGAGCTCCAGGTTGAGCTCCATCTTGCTGAGAGGCAGTGGTGGGTTTTGGGAAAGCCCAGGGAATGGGCCAAAGAAACCAGTAAGAAGCATTGTTGTGAAATTTTGAGTTAAGTGGAGACTGTACAATTTGAAGGTGGCCATATGAGCAAGAAAAATGTTCTATTTGGAAAATAGCCAATTTATGTAGTTCTTGATGATGTGTGGTAAGGTGGTACCCAAGCTATCTGGCATAAATAATCCAAAATCATAGACAATACAATGCTAGAGGCAATAGTTTTCAAATCTCCACCCATCAAACCTTTTCTAGAACCACTGAAAAGGGATTCATTGGACTGGCTTGAACGCCTCTCTACTTCCTGATTCTGGTTAACATCATCTAGTGCGTATCAAAGGGAAGCAGAGAAGGAAAGAATCCAGCACATGCCTTACAAATAACAGGCTCTCCAAAAAGTTTGTTGAATGCAGGAATGGAATGATAGGAGAAATTTCTAGTCTTGGCTGTGTCATTAATTACACGGCCTTGGGCAGGTCACTTAACCACTTTATGGTAAATCATCCCACTTTCCAATGTCCTCATCTGTAAAATGAAGGGGTTGAACTGTTGGACCTCTCAGGTCTCTTCCAGCTCTAAAATCCCAGAGTATACAATATTTATCTTGCATAAACACTTTCTGAGTCATTCTGGAGTGATAGTGTTAGACTCTGCAGCTGGAAGCGTATCCCCTAGGTTCTGTAGAAGGAGAAGGAAAGGCACAAGGCTCTCATCACTGTTTTTATTATCATCAAACATTTAATGTATGCCTAATAAATATAAGACCTGAGCTGCACACTAAGCAAATTTAAGCTTCATTCTTGCTCCAAGGGAGCTTATTTTTCAGTCATGAAGCAGTCGGCTTCATGGAGGAAGTAAGACCTAAGGTAATGGTTTAGATGTCAAAGAGAAAAGGAAAGACATTAAATATAACAGCTTCTGTATTTTGAGCTATAATTATTCCTGTAAAAAT
The DNA here is from genome assembly GCF_021613505.1 of Equus quagga. NCBI lineage: Eukaryota > Metazoa > Chordata > Mammalia > Perissodactyla > Equidae > Equus > Equus quagga. The sequence goes on from NC_060281.1 coordinate 25,116,049, forward strand.
CAAGAGCTTGAAGAAAGCTTTAGGCTCAAGGTCTAGGCTCTAAATCAATCCTGGTGTGCTTCCTTGGGTCCTTCTCCATGAGTACCACGCCTCTCCAACTGAAGACCAGCAGAGGCAAGTTACCTGTCCCCCACACATGTAACAGACAATGGATGTGCTGAACTTAGTGCCAGTCTTACATAACTGCAATAGATGCTCCCATTCCAAAAAGGGGGAATGGCAGGCACACGACAGTCCCTGGGTCATAGCAATTATGAAATCTGTCCAGGCATGTCATTCCAGGTCCTTCATTAGAACCCAGTCCGACTTCCTGGGAGTTGTTTTCCATGGATTTTGACTCTCCCCTTGGTTCCAGTCTCTGAGTCATCTACTTTTTCCACAACTTCTCAGCTTACTTTTTACCCACAAAAGTTTGGGGTCCAAAGTCTCTCTTCCCCTTCAGCCCAAATTGATAGAATTTCCTTAGAAACGTTACGGGCTGTCTGCATATTAATTTATAATTCACTCCATTAGACAAAACCCACACCCATGAAGATCTTCAAGATAAGTCTTCTCTACCCTGGGCTCCCTGTGAGGCTGCTATGGGACAATGCCCTTAAAATCACTAGAAGCCCTATTATTTAACTATAAGGATCTGTGAAGCATGCCTTAAGATTCTTAGGAAAACCTTATCTGTCTAAAAAGGTCAAAGAGATACATTCTAGATCTTTATGAGGTTAACAAAGGATCTTACATCCCACCCTGGCCGTTATCTTTCTGAGGAAGCCATTCCTTAATTCAGGAACCCTTTGCTGGCTGAAAAGACTCCTCTGGACCCTTTAAAATTCTTCCATTTTCTACTCAAAACCTGAATAGCTTGTTGCTTAATTCATTTCTCTCCTCTCAGTTTAATATAGGCAGCTAGAAGAAACCAAGCAGCACCCTTAACACTCTTCATTGACATCTCCCTAGCTAAATCGTTGAGTCCATTAGATACAATCTCTACTTTCTATTATTGCTGGTGACAATTTTGCTAGATTTCTCCCTGCTGCGTAACAAGAGTTTCCTTTCCTCCAGCTCAAATGATACTTCCCTCACTTTCCATTAAACCCTCACTGAGCGCTTCCTCAAGGCTTCTGCCAACACCAGACTCTTCAAGTCCCTTCTGACTTCCTACTGCTGTCTAGTCCCAAAGCCAAGGCCAAATGTTATAAGTTTTCATTTACAGCAATACCCAAATTCCAGGTAACAAAGCTACCAAAATCTACTGGTTAACTATTGCTAAGTAACAAATCACTCCAAACTTAGTGGCTTAAAACAACAATCATTTCATTATCTCTCACAGCTTCTCTGGATCAGGACGTTGGGAAGGGCTTGGTTGGGTAGTTCTGGTTGAGGATTTCTCGTACAGTTGCAGTCAGATGGTAGCCAGAGCTGGAACAGTAGAGAGGGGGATGCTGGAGAACTTGGGAGCTGTCTAGGCGTCTCTTTCGCACTGTCTTAGGACCTCTCCGTGTGGTATCTGTGTGGTCTTTCTCACAACATGGCAGGCCCCAGCATATAAGCAACTGGATTGCTTATTTAGCAGTTAAACTCTTCAAGAGCAAGTATTCCAGCTAACAAGCCAGAAGCTGCATCACCTGTTATGATCTAGCCCCAGGAGCCATCCAGAATTACTTCTGCCACATTCTGTTGGTTACAAATGAGTCACAAGTCCACCGTGATTCAAGGAGAAAGAAATTAGACTCCACCTCTTGAAGATGAAGGGACAAAGTTCTAGAAGAGGTTGTGGGATGGGAGATATCATTGTGGCCATCTTTGGCAAATACAATCTGCCACATCTAGTGTGCAGACAGTGGTGAGGGTTAGGGATGGTAACTGGGAAGTACCTGGCACACAGCTTGATGTTTGTGCAGTAGCTGCTAAATCAATTATTGTTATTAGGACTCACCTCGTTATTACTCTTATTATTCAGCGTGGTGTTTTCCTGAGTGTTGTCAGAATTTTCTCAGATGAAGTATTGTTTTAACTTCCTTTCTTCCCCCTTTATAACTTTTATCATTGCTTTTAATTGCTGGTCGAACACTTTTATATTTTACATCCATAAAATCATAGAATATTAGAGCTAAACACACTTTATTATGTCAACCAACCATTTCATTGTATAGGTGAGAAACCCAAAGCTTAGTGCAGCCGAGTCTTTTGCTGCACGTAGTCAGGCAGCTTACTGGTAACAGACATCAGACTCAAAAACCACTTGTTTGGATTCCCAAACCATTACTTTTTCCCCCGTAGCATTCCCACTTCTCTCATAAAGAAAGATGTGATAACTCACTTTGTCTCCTTTGGAATAAAAGTTTATATTTTCCCTTAGTTGATGTCTTCACATTCTACTCAGCTTTCACAGTGTCCAGGAGCCCTCCGCTGCAGGGGATCAGAATGCTTCCTTGGAACAGACAGCGCTTCTTCGGATACATTTCAGTATTAGACTGCACTGACGTTAGGGAATGCAAAGATGGAGCACCTCCAAAGGGGAAAAGAATGCAACGCTTCCTCTCTCTCCTGGCATTTATCCTCTGAAACAAGAACTCCAATGGCCCAACAATCATTTTCACTTCTCTTTGTTAATATCTTTGGAAAGACGCTACCAGGCCAAATTTGTCCTTGGAGCACGCACACTTAACCTCCGTTTAATTTAGTAAGAACTTTTCCATATATGCAAGGATGAAATTTGGCCAGAGGATAAGAAGAACAAAAATGTCATGGGTCAAATACGCCAGTAGTTCATTTCTGAATGTGTTTTCCTCCTTCTGCTTTCTGTGCTGTTCCCTGGGCTCTGTGCACTGCCCTAAAGACCTTAATTTTTCTTTTTGAGATGACCGATAACAGTATAAAGTCGTAGTGCCTCTAGGTTTGTATTAAGTAGTTTCGTAAGGTTTAGTTTTCTCATTTAAAAGACCGTTATCCCCCATCCCCTTCTCCTGTGGCTCTCCAGAGCAGCTCTTTCCTTGGTTCTACTAAGCCAGCCACTGGGAGAAATGCTCCATCCCGAAACAGTGTTGCTACTGGAAGGCACTGAAATACTGCTGCTCTTCTCACGGTTATCAGCCCTTTCTGTTCTTCAGATTTCCTGTTTGAAATTTTTTGCTCAAGAGCTAGTATTCTTCATTTTCTATCCTAGCAACAGGTAAGAAGTAAAGGATCTAAGGTTATTTTTAATGATAACGTGACTACGTAGGTCTGTGCAGACCTCAGTTCCAGCTGAGATGTCTCTCAAGTCCACTGCCGTGACCATCCCTGGTTTCTAAATTAACAGATGTATTCAGTGAGCACCAATTTATGTGATTTGAGACAAAAACTATTTGGAAAATTGTTAATAGCCTTCCTTAGAAAAAAGCTGAGCCTCAAAAAGGAAAAAATAACTCCCACAAAAGGAATCCAAATAGTCAAAGGCAATTTAGAAAACGAAGATTTTATATGAAATTTTAAAAAGTGGAAAATACCTTAACCTATTTCTAAGGCTGTCATCACTTTAATTCAGATGAAGATCTGGAACACAGCTACGTTTAAAGAGCCTCAGATTTCAGATGTTGGCCCTGCACTTAAAATTGCTGTCATGGAGCAAGGCACAGCTTCAGACATGAGATGGCTGCTGTCAAGACTTTAGAAAGTGACATTAATTTGGTGAAATCATAATGGTCTTATAGTTAGCTCTGCCATTCTAGAAGCTTAATCTTGTGATTCCTCCCAGGGCTAATGAAAGTAATGGGAAGTGACTTATGCAAACTAAACCCACAAGAGACAGAGCTGTAAATCACAAAATGTCAATTGACAAGAATTTACAATATTGTTTATGTTTGCCAAGCAAGCCAGAATTCTAATGTGTGGTTAGGGAATGGCTGGTCAGGGCCATCTGTCTCTAGTAGGAATATGCACATGGTTAAACAGATATTTGCTTATTCAACAGATATTTACCAAGTGCCTGCTCAGTGCCAAGCACTATGTCACCTTCTAGGGAGTCGTAGCTAAGATACAGTCCCTAAGCTTTTAGAACCCACCACCTAGTAAACAGGCATGAGCAATACAGTCAGCCTTCAATACATAGAGGGGAGACCTAACAGCCTCCAAGAGTCAAGGAAGGCTTCTCAAAGAAGGGGGCACCTCTGCTGAGTCCTGCAGGGTGAATAGCAGTTGTTCCTCAGGCAACAGTGGGGAAGGAGAAATGAGCAAATCCCAGGCAGAGGGAGCAGCGTGTGCACAAACCACAGGGCAAACTCCGTGAGCTGATTATTGAGTGTGGAATCAGAGCACAGCAATCAGATGGGAGATCTCCTGGCGTCCTGAAGCGGGGAGGGTGGGGGCCTCCATCCTCGCTCTGTCTGCCAAGGAAACTGAGTGTCAGGAGGAGCTGCTTTTGAGCACCGCCTCTCCTAGAGCATGTTGCTTGTTCTCTGACACGCTCTTCTTTAGCGCTTGGCCTTTCTCAAACTGCGAGTGTTGCCAACTTGGTGGGTCAGGAAAGTAACTTAGTGGGTCGTAATGAGCAATTTTTTAAAATTAAATAGAATAGAAACTATCACAGTGCATTACACAAAGTAAGGACATAGCTTGTTTTGTAAGATTTTATTTCAGAAAGATGGATAGATGGATGGATAAATGGATAGATGGATATTAACAATAAATCTGAGCAACATTCCTTGATTTATTACTAACATTGCTGGGCTCATGCAACCTATGCAACCCTGTTACCGCTATCACTCACAAGTTCAGAAATTCCAGAAATGAATTGAATTAGGCATTCAGCTACTTGGACTTTCAAAGCCTGGAGCCAAAACTAAACTTCAGGGTTTCCCTAGTGTGTATGTATGTGTATTTTCTGAAAAACATGTTTCTTTCTGTGTGTCACAGTCAAAAAGTTTAAAGAACACTGTTCTGGTTGACACAACATAACTGCATAACAAACTAGCCTAAAACTCAGTGGTGTAAAGCAACAACCACTTTATCATAGTTCATGATTTTGTGAGTCAGGAATTTAGACAGGGGTCAGCTGGGTGATCCTTCTGCTCCACATGACCTTGAGTGGAGTTACCCAGTGGTAGTCAGCTAGGCGGGGCTGAGGGTTCAAGTCAGCTCAGCCATACGCCTGGTGCCCTAGAAAGGACAGCTGGAAGGCTGAGCCCCTTTCTCTGTGTATGTAGCCTCTGGGCCTCTCCACTTGGCCTTTCCAGCAAAGCGGTCAAACTAATTGCGTAGAGGCTCAAGGCTCCCAAAGGAAAGAAATGGAAATTGCGAGTCTTCTTAAAAGCTAGGGCCAGAATTGGCGTAGTGTTACTTCTGTCATACCTTATTGGTCAAATCAGCAGCAGGCTGACTTGGGTTCAAGGGGAGGGTACGTAGAGTCCACCCCTTGCTGGGAGGAATGACAAAGTATTCACGGCCATCTTGAATCTGCCACAAGCATTGTTCCTTGTTGCCTGGCATGGACTGTGAATCCACTTCCTAGCTGTGCAAACTTGGTGCAAGTTATTTAATTTCTCTGTATCTCAGTTTTCTCATCTACAAAATGGGGATAATATATATCATCTCCCTCATAGGATAATTGTGAGGATTCAATGACTTGCAAAATCTAAAGCACTCAGAGCTTTGCTGGGCCTGGAGTAAGTTCTATGTAAGTGGCAGCTCTTTCGTTTGCCATTCCTCCTTGTGTTGGCGTGTTCTTTATAAAAATGTGTTAATATCCTTGTTAGGCTAGATATCCACAGCTTGCCCCTTTGTTGTTCTCTGACATACCTCGGGGCCAACAAGTCATTTTGTGATAGTGGCTCTCTGCACATTGATTATCAATGAGAGAGATGGGGCATCAGAATCTCCCACTGAAAGCTGGGAGTGTGGATACTGCTTTTCAAGCTCTTCACTTGAGAATCACTAAACTGTAGGTTGTGTTAATCCGTTGCTTACTGTGTGTCAAGGCCTGTTCTAAGTGTTGGGGATCAGAGTTTGGTTAAGACACAAGGCCCCAGCCTTCAAAGGACTTATATTCAACTGAGCGGGGCAGTTGACAATCAGGGAAGCAAAGACATTATAAGTGTTCTGAAGAAGACCAAGCATAGTAAGAGGATTAAGAGTTGAGGAGGGCGGGGGGTTGGGAAATGATTTTAGATAAAGCATCAGGGATGATCTCTTTGATGAGAGGCAAGAGCATTTTCACAGTTTATTGTATCTTGATTAAATAATTTCTAGAGCTTTCTTTTTTTCCTAAATTTTGGGAGACATCCTATGTATGAAATAGCTTGGCAGGTGGTTAATCTCACCCACTATCTGTAGATTGTATTAGTGTCACTGCCAGAAAGTAACCCAGTGTCCCAGCCCTGGGGATACCACTGCAGTCCCATTCTACTAACTACTCTTACTGGCAGTGTGACATGGGCAAGTCACTTAACCTCACTAAGGTTTAAATTCCTGATGTGTAAAATGGAAAAATCTTCAGGCCAAGGGTAGAGCCTTGGAGGGGGTGGTGACAGCGAATTGCTGGGAAGAGGGCAGCTGATAAAGGGAGTGGTCAGAGTGGAGAGAGGGGTCCAGAGGGCACATTGTGTAGTCTTGGTGAGAGTGACTTCCCTGGGGGAGGCAAACACCGGATTGAGGAGGGGCAGAGATGATGGCAGTCACAAATGCAGGCTGCCCACCTGAGTGACTCGATTTCCCTGTGGCCTGGCCTGTAAACGAGGAAGTAGTCATACCTGTATATATAAAGGCCCAGTCTTTGGCATAGGGGTTGTAGTGTAATGCAGAGAAAAATCGCACCAAGTTTCACAGTCCAGATGGCTCTCAGTAATTGCTCAACTCCAGTAATATTGCCACATTTTCACATACCTGGGACTCCTGAAGTTAGCCACTTCCATCAATCAGTCAACAATAGACCTTTTGTTACATAGAAAAAAAAAAGTTCAAGGTCCTCAGTGTGGCGTTGGCCTGTCTGCGTTTCCTGCCTCTTCTGCCGCTCCGCCTCCCACCATTTTCTTTCCCACAGTTCTCATGCATCCTGCTCTGTGCTCTTTCCTCCACCTCATGCCTGCCTGTTCATCCAGCAGAACTGAGCACTTGGGCCCCGCATTCCCACAGCATTTTGTTTGTGTTGCTCTTATGACCCTTCATCATATTATGCTTTTCGTTTTCACTGAACTGTGGTCTTGAATGTGGGAATTAATTTATTCATCATAGTAAGCCTCCTTGACTTATTGTCTTACACAGGTACCAGCTGCTCAATAAATATTTGTGGGTCTAATTATTTATTAAGCATCTGCTATAGAGCAGACCCTGTAAACAAAAGGGATACATTGAAAATATGGCTCCTACAACGTATAGGGGAGTTGAGGTAGAAATGCACAGGTGCACGTATAGGGTGGTTATAATAAGCACAAAATAAGTGTTAGCAGCAGTAAGTCCTTTTAAGTCACTCTTGAAAGTGTTCCCATAGCTCCTTGTGCTCATCTTCATTATAATTTGTCACACTGAAGTCATCTGATTACATGCGTGTAGGCCTCCCCCGCACGGTGAAGTAAAGGGCATGGAATATAGCTGATTCATTTTTTTCCCCTGGTTCCTGGCCCTCAGTCAGAATTCAATAAATGTTTGGAATGAATAGAGCAGCCAGTCACTGAGAAATGTCACTTTTAGATACCTTGTCTTCCGTCAGAGCCTGTCTCATTTCATTTATCGATCCTGAAATGCTGGTAGGCCTTTTTCCATTTCCCTTTTCTCTTAGGGCTGATATCCTGGATATTACAGTAACAGTCCTTGAGTTTTTCCTTTGAATCCTGGATAAAGGCCTAAAAGAGCAGCGAAACATTTAAGTGCCTGCGCCCTGAGTATTAAGGTCAAACTTAGATCTCTTTCAGATGCTTGAAATGCACTAGCTTAAAACCTGCTCTGTATCAATGGATTTCAAATTGTTCTTGTGACTGAAAGACTGCCTTTTAAAATGCTAGCAGAGAAAACTTGGCCTGTCAGACAAAGGTACACCCCAGTGTGATGAATCATAATGTGATGTGGCAGGTGGGAAATCTTAAAAAAATCACTATTTCCTCATAAACCCAGCTGCAGAAATCAGATGGGATGCAGTGCTGGGCGGGGGTTGCACGTGGCAGAGGTGCAGGGAGGAGCTTCAGGGAAACAGCAATTATGGAGGGGCCAGGATCCCGGGGCTCACAAGAGAGGTTTGCGGCACCCCCGATTCCGGGTTATTCCTTCAGTTTGTGCACACGCAGATACTCTCCTCCTTGCTTCACCTTCACACTCCCTATGTTTTGTCTATTCAGATCCCTTTAGTCTCTCCCCCTTGAGATAGGCAGGGAGCCAGAGAGAACGGAAAAAAATATCTCAAATCTGTTGCCTATTTTGAGAAACTGATGGTTTTCTAGAGAGATGGAAGGAAGGGACAGAAGAATAAAACCATTAACTAAAATCAAGATTTGGGATCGTTTGTTATTTGGGTTAACCTTACTTTTCCATTGATCTAAAGAACAAAACAAAACAAAACAAAAACCTTACAAGGTAATGGAAAAGCCAAGATAGGGAGAGAAGGGATCTGGGTTCTGGTTCTAGCTTGGGAAGGAGACCTTGAACAAACCACACGACCCTCCTCTAGGGCTCAGTTTCCCTGTCTGTAATACAGGATCAAGGATGACAAATCCATGAGAAATGTACCCTCTCAGTCTGAGCCTGTGGCAGACATCTGTCATGGATTATGGTGCTCTCTCCTAGGGAGCCGGACTGGGCTTCAAAATCCTTCTCAACAGGACGCCAAGAAGCCACTACAGCTGATGAGAGGGGGTCAGTGCACAGGGTGAAACCTGCTGGCCATTCTGAACACTAGCTCTAAAATTCAGTCACTCAAACTATGTGTTCATCATCAGTGAGATCGTGGGCCCCACGCTGCAGGAGGAGCTAGTTGACGAATATCAAGGGTAAGCTGAATTTCTCAAGGCATCATTGGGGGTGTGCATGAGGTTACACCAACAGAAGTAATCTAAATGTCTCTAGAGGGCTCTTGCTTCTACCCACATCCGTCCTTAGCCTCCTGTGGATCCCCTCACCACCCGGGGATTTCTGACAGCCCCTGTGGGTGTCTTATAGTGCTCAAGAACTGGTATTTCTTGTAATTCCATAATGGTCCCCTCCCTGACATCCATGGCATGAGAAATCACTGTCCTGCCCTTGCCATGCAAGGCTCTGGCTCAGGCTCTGACTTCTAGTGTTCCCCAAGGCTGCAAAACAAAAAATATCAAAGCCACCTTACATTCTCTCCATTTCTGACTGTCCCAGAGCCACAATGGCATGACTAGAAGGCTCCCTCACAGACTCAGGGCTGTACTCTGTGGTTCCTGGCATTCCTCCTGGAACTGGGTCCTTCAGGTTTGACTGGCAGTCTCTTACTCTATAGTGCTCAGACATGGGCTTAAAGGGATTGGAAACAGACGCTGTTCCCTCTTCTCTCTTGCCTCAAGTGTCCTCCCACTTCTTTCCTCACCTGGTGGTGATGGTAGTAGTGATGGCAGGGACTGACATGCAAATAAGTTCCATGTGAGACCACAGTCCAATTCACCAGACACAACCACTAGGGTTTGGATTTCAGTTTGGTCTCAAGGTCGGGTACCTTTGATGCAAGTAACAGTTAACAGGAATATGGAGGATTTGACTCAGGTCCCTAAACCCCCATTTGAAGCAGCAAGTAGGGGGTGGGTTGGGGTCTAGCCAGTCCTTACAGCTATGACCTGGATAACATCTTCTTATAAGGACCCAGAAAGCTGGAGATATGTGTGGTTGATGTTGCTGTTGAGGGTCCAGTGAGGGGTGTGTGTGTGTATGTGTAGGTCCCATTGGCTTTATCTCTAAGGACATAACAATCTGACCGTGAAATCAGAGTTAAGCCTGGAGTACTGATGGTACGTATCATGGAGGCCACATAAGGGATAGATCAGTATGGGCTCAAAGCACAGCCTTTAGGGAAGAGAGGGGCCATGGAAGACATCAAGGCTCAGGGCTCAGGATAGACATAGGGCAGAGTAGAAGGAAACATTCAAGAACAATGATGAACCAACCTGATAGGAGCACAAGATGCTCTTTGGTGATCTCAATAGTGGACATTAGAGACATTGGCTGGGTGGGGCGAATTTGTGGAGAGCCCTAAAGGTCAAACAGAGATGTTTGAATTTGATGCAGAGACCCTAAGGAAACGTTTCTGGCAATCTGTCTAAAGGGTAGTTGGAAAGATTAATCTGGCAGGCGTTTGTAAGACAATTGGAGAGAGAGAAACTGAGAGAGCAGTTTCAAAGGCTCTTATGTGATTCATCCCTCCAGGAGTTTTAAATTTAATTAGAAAATAAGGCAGCCATGTGTATTGTACATATTATGGGAACATCAGTGTTCTTCTTTAAAAATTTTTAAAAACATACTTATTTTATTTTTTGAAGAAGTGATACATCCATGTGGCTCTTATATCCAGACAGTATTAAGAGGAATACAGTGAAGGATTTGCTGTATCTCTATCCCTAACTGTCTCATTCCCACCTGGCACTCTGTCCCCCCCACCACCCAACACCACCACTCTGAACCATTCTTCATGATTTCCTTGTGTATGCTTCTGGAGTTCCTTTATGCAAACTCAAGCAAATACTAATGTGTATTCTTATTTTCTTTCTGTGTTACAAAAAAAAATAACATGCTATACAAGCTTCTCTGGATTTTGCTTTTCTTGCTTAAAAATAGATCTTAAGGATCTTTCCACATCATTCTTATTGTCAGCTGCATCGTATTCCATTATGCAAAGAACCAGAGCCTTATTGATGGACGTGTTTTTAATAGTCTTCTGCTGTTATAGGTGGTGCTGCAAAAAATAGTTTGGTCTTACATCATTTTGTGTGTGTGTATGTATATCCATAGAATACATTTCCACAAGTGGGCTCACTGCATCAAAGTCTACATGTATTTGTAATTTTAAGAGAGATTTGCAAATTGCCCTCTTCAGGGAGTTGTACTAATTTGCATTCTCGCCAGCAATTTCTGGCATTGCCTGCTTCCCCACAGCTTTGCCAACACAGTGGGTTATCGCTTTGGGGGCTTTTCCAGTCTATTAGGTGAAATCTTCACACAGCTTTAATTTGCTTTTCTCTTATTATGGGTGAGGTTGAGCATCTTTTTATGTCTTTATGGGCCTGAAGGATTTTAAGCTCCTTCTCAAGGGGCTGACTTCATCATTTTCTGTATCCCTCCCGGAACCCTCCCAAATGCTTGCTACAAAGTAGGTTTTCATAAATCCAATAAATGTTTGTATGAATGAGTAGATAAATGGTTACGTAAGTGCTCATGCTGTTGGAGTTATAAATCTTCAGTTAGATAGGATTTTTCTTCCAGCAGCGTGAGATATGATAAGCTCACAGAGCATGTAAAGCAGCATGTATGTGTTCGAGGCTACATGCAGTGTTCTAAGAGGGAATGGCCTTAGGCTGAAAAGTGGAGAATCTTACATGAAATACCCTGTTCCTCCCCAGAAAGGTGAGGGATTGGAGGCAGCAGGAATCTGCAGCTCTTCCCCTGGCTTCTTGTTCATCTAAAGAGTGGTTTGGAGATGGGGTAATTAAGTGGTTTTCATAGAACTAACTAGCAAATCAGTAGAGACAAAATAAGGCCCCAGCATGTGGGTTCCTCAGCTCCTTCCAGTTTCATTTCCCCTCAGAACCCACCCAGAACTCAGCTCCTGCGGCAGGGCAGACTGTCATTAGCTGGAGTTTCAAGCCCGAGTTCCTTTATTTCTCTGTTTCTATGTGCTCCCACATCAAAATGCCATAAGCCACAAGCAGTGCATGTTGGATTGTCTGTCCATTTCAAGGGATTTTATGGAATTTCATTCTCCAGCAGCACATTTGTCAACTGCGTTATGCTATCTGCAGTCAAAAAGAAGCCACTGCTAGATGGGCGGAGGGTGCAAGCAATTGTCAGCGAGACCACGGCAGAATTTTCCGTGGTGCACGTTACCTGACGTGACTTTCCTAGTAGCTGTGCTCCAGCTGAACCATGGCCCCGAAGGGAAAGCCGACCCCAAGAATCATGAAGCCCTCCACCGGCTTCCGCAGCCCCCTTCCTCCTTAGAGAGTGGGAGCTGCCTCCACAGCCACAGGGAGGCTCCTCAAGCTGAGCGGCCCAGGATATGGATCCATCAAGCCAGGGACCCGTCAGGAGCGACAGCCCCACTGAGGAGCAGGGAGCAGAAAAGGGATAGGAATGGAAGCATGCAAAGGCCGACCTGAAATCCAGGTCGGAACCCTCATTCCAGACCCTCTGCGACTGAAAATCATCCTAGCAGAGATTGTCAGGGACCTAGGAAAATAATGTGAATGGGGACTCCACTTGATATTTTAAATAGTCCTGTTGATGGAGATTAGCTGTTTAAAATAAGGACACTTGGAATATTAGGATACCTACAAACTCTCCATCGCTGGTTCTTTTCCTTTCGGTTACTTTTCGTGTGTGTGTGTGTCTGTGTGTGTTTAAATGGCAAGTCAAGAAGAAACAACTTTAACATATGTTCAGCATTTAGCAGTCTATCTCATACATCTGTGCGCACATGTCATTTCCTCTCCAGAACACCCTGTGTGTTATTTCCATCTCCACAACCCACCCGTTTTGTAGACAAGGAGGAGCCAGGAGAGGTTGAGTGACTTGCCCAAGGTCACACAGTTCATAAAGAGGAGAGCCAGGACTTTGACTCGAGTGTTCTGAACCCCAAACTGGGGCTCTGTCCAGGATTTATTTCTTAACTCATTGCAAAATCAGTTTAAGTGAAGGAATTCCAGCACCAAGAAGTGAGAGAAGAAGCATTATCCTCCCTTTCATCAATAGAACCATTACAAAATGGTTTCCCAATAATCTGAAGTCATAGCGGTGGTCCTTGAGGCAAACACAGGGATAAATGAGTAATCACACCTCTGGATGATGACCCTGCTGATTATGCCACAAGGCAGTGCGTCCACTGCAAGGCAGTGCAGCTGAAATTTAGAAATGGAACCACTCTTTAAGATTTGTCACTTATCCAGAGATAAGCTTGTTCTGTCACAATTCACAAACCACAACATGACAACACACAGTTCTCATCAAGTATTTATTTAGCCCCACCATATGCCCACAGTTTCCAGAGGAACACTGGGAAAGAAATGGAGAAGCAGCTTCAGACCACAGTCCCTTCACAGGAAGAAATGACAGTCCAGCCTATTTACTATTGCTTTTGTCATCAGTTATTACCCCCATGGGAATAGCCAAAAGTCTGGCTTTCTGACATGAAATATAAGTTTTTTTAAGATGTACTTCTTTCATGCAAGAAGAGGGAAGATTTCTTGAGCACTTACTATGTGCCAGTCATCTTAGTTACTGGATACCTGCAATTAAAGAAAGAAACCACTTAACTAAGAAAGAAATTTGCTTTAAGAATAAATATGTTGGGCCAGCTCCCATGCCTTGTGGTTAAGTTTGGCATACTCTGCTTCAGCAGCCTGGGTTCAGTTCCTGCGTTTGGACCTATACCACTTGTCTGTCAGTGGCCATGCTGTGGCAGCAGCTCACATACAAAAAGAGGAAGGTTGGCAGTAGATGTTAAATCAGGGCGAATTTTCCTCAGCAAAAAAAAAGACAAAGAAAGAAAGAATAAATATGTTAACCCCTAAATAAGTAATGTCTTTATTAATTATCTTACCTGCTCAGCATTTAGTCACATATCATGGCTTACATATAACCAAAGATTTTTAAATATTTTGAACTCTTAAAAATAGGTCTCTTTAAACTGCCTCTTGTTAAAGATCCCCTCCCCCAGTCGTTACCTATTTTCAGATATCAGTTTTTCCACAGAGTCACACAGAAATAATATGAAACTTCTTAGGAAACACACAACTATTTTATTTCCAAGGAGCGTATTCTCCAAAGGCCAAATAAAGAACGTAGGTGGCTGGTATTGTCATGGTCCTGGATCAAAACCCAAACGAATTTCCCACAAAGAAAATTATTCATTGAAAAGGATGTGTCCCGAGTTTTCTACCATACTTGCGTTACCAAATTAATCAGTGAGGCTCTTCAGCAGAGAGGAAAATAAAGCTAGAAGTCAAGTTAGAGATAAATCTACCTACTGCTCTAATCCTGATGTCTATTCCATTTTTGACCCATCTATCAAGTAGGGTCACTTATCCTGTCCTGGTGGGGAATGTTGTTTTTCAGATAAGGGAGGTCTGCAAAAGAACTGAATCTTATCTCTTTCTTTTTCATCTTAACCAGTTTTGACAAACATCAGCCCAAAAATCAATTGCATACTGCTCTGTCAGTGTAAGGAGGGTATAATATTATAAAATATTTAGTCTCTTCCTGATATGTAGGGCCCTGCTTTTTAAACTCAATATCTGCAGGTAAGCAGCTCTAGGACAAGAGGACTCAAAGCAACTAAATAAACATGGAGCAAGCCTTCCTGGATCATCCCTTAACCTGGAGAAGGTGGGGCTCCGGGGGGTGAGCTTCAGTGCTCTTAAAAAGTTTTGGCACACATGCAGAAAAATTAGCAAAATCTTACTTTTCTCCATAAGTCAATTTTGTATCCTTTTCTTTCTTTCTTTTTTTTGTGAATGCCTAGAAAGTAGAATTTTTATGCTCAGTAAGTTATTGGAAAATATGCAACATTTTTTGATTGAAGACTCCGGTGGCATTGGCATTGCAGTTGCATCAAAACAAAAGGAGGGTGATGGATTTATCAGAGACGGTGTGAATTGCATTGGCCTACTTGGCCAGGACTCATCTGTAGAAGCAGAAAATCTGGAGTGTTTGATTTCTCAGCAAGGCCAAGAACGCCCAGGCAGCTACTTTTTAAAAACCAGTGTCACACTAGAATACGTCTGTGTGTGTGTGGTGTTATTCTTATTAGCTGTTTTTGTTTTTTACTTTGCATTATAGAAAAGCCCTACAAATCTGTTTGATTTCCTCCTGCAATTGGGACCAACCATAGACTTTGTTTATAACGTGGAGCTATGTTTATTTCCCCAATAATACAAAAGGGAAAAATACCAACAGTTAATCTTTTGGGGTCATTCATCATTTGCCATTTTAAGGGTAACAATTTTTGAGTTATATTTTCACCCAGGGACATGAAAGTTTCTAGCTAGAGGAAAAGAAAGAAAGAAAAAAAATGCCAAGATTTAAGGACAGAAGGAGCCTACCATGAAAACTGAGAAGGAATAGACAGGGAGATGGGAGGACAACAGCAGTGTGGAGTTCTGGGAATCGAGAGAATGGAATCAGAATTAGTTGATGGTGTCAAATAAGATTAGGACTCCAAAGAGACTGGCGGTGGGGAGGGGTTCTGGTCCATCACATAAGAAGCTTGGAAGCCACTACTTTGTCCTAACAACAAGTAAAAAGGTGAACAAACTGAAAAATTGACCACTCTTCTTAGATCCATAAGAGAAGTGAGGTCACAGGGTAAACCACTGCCTCCAAAATTGGAGAAACCAACAGGCAAATACAGAGAACCATAACTCCACAGGAACCCGTGCCAAGATAGAGAAACCTAAAGTGTAAATGACAAATTGCTGGAGGCTCAATGCAGACAACTCTGAGAGTTAAAAACTCTAGGGGACTCAGTCATAGGGGGGCTCCCTCACTTTTGCCAGCTTTATCTCCAAGAGCTCTACCGTATCCTCACAGTGAATATCAGAGAAAACTCCCTTCATGCTTCCAGCAGGGGAAGGGTAAAAGGAACCTTTTGAAATGTGCCAGAGCTCTCTGTTCTTCTTAACAAGGTCTGCCCTCGGGGGAAACTCTTTAACCAGTGCCTAACCTGCTGGGGTTTCGTGAAAGCCTAACTGACATAAAGGAAGGGAAATACCCAACTCTAGCTAAAATTAGCTTTCCATGTGGAGGGAGGTTAATATCCAACTCCACCCCCTCTAGCCTTCCATGTGGGAAATAGGAAATATCCAACTCCAGACCACTCTAGCCCTCCTGTGTCACCTAAAGGGGGCAGGGGGAGGTGGGGACTGAGAAGCATGTGTGAAGTTCACAGTCCAGAGGCACAGGCTCACTAAAAGACTGTGACCTAACCATAGTAATACAGAACACTTCCCCTCCCCGACACCTTACAGCCACATTACTAAAGGCCTATTTACAGCAGTTCATTTTACCTAGTACGTCATGTCTGGCTCTCGAGAAAAAATTACAAGTCATACTAAAAGGCAAAAGAAACCCCACAAGGGGCTGGCCCCGTGGCCGAGTGGTTAAGTTCGCACGCTCCGCTGCAGGCAGCCCAGTGTTTCGTTGGTTCGAATCCTGGGCGCGGACATGGCACTGCTCATCAGACCACGCTGAGGCAGCATCCCACATGCCACAACTAGAAGAACCCACAACGAAGAATATACAACTATGTACCAGGGGGCTTTGGAGAGAAAAAGGAAATAATAAAATCTTTAATAAAAAAAAAAAAAAAAAGAAACCCCACAAAAACCCAAGTTTGAAGAGACAGAGCAAGCATCAAAACTAGACTCAGATATGGACAGGGATGTTGGAATTATCAAACCAGGAATTTAAAACAACTATGATTAATATCCTAAAGGCTTTAATGGATAAAGTAGACAACATACAAATACAGATGGGTAATGTGAGCAGATAGGTGGAAATTCCAAGAAAGAACAAAAAAGAAATGCTAAAGATCAAAAACTGCAACAGAAATGAAGAATGCCCTTGATGAGTTTTTTAGTAGACTGGAAATGGCTGAAGAATTTCTGAGCATGTGGATATCTCAATAGAGACATTTAAAATTGAAAAACAAAAAGACAAAATACTGAAAACGAAGCAGAACAGAATATCCAAGAACTGTGGGACAACTACAAAATGTGTAACATGTGTGTAATGAGAATACGAGAAAGAGAAGAGAGAAAGGAACAGAAGAAAGATTTGAAACAATAATGACTGAGAATTTCCCCCCAAATTAATGTCAGACACCAAACCACAGATCCAGGAAGCTCAGAGAACACCAAGTAGGATAAATGCTGTAAAAGCTAAGCATATCGTTTTTAAACTAGATAAATCATTTTTAAACTATAGGAAATTAAAGATAAAGAAAAAATTCCTGAAAGAAGCCAGAGGAAAAAATACCTTACCTAAAGAGGAGCAAAGATAAGAATTGCATCCAATTTCTCTTCAGAAACCATGCAAACACAAAGAGAGTGGAGTGAAATATTTAAAGTGTTGAGAGAAAGACCACCAAATTACAATTCTGTGCCCTGCAAAATTATTTTTCAAAACTAAAGGAGAAATAAAGACTTTCTCACTTGTTGTCATTAGATGTGCCTTGCAAGAAATGTTAAAAGAAGTTCTTTAGATAGAAGGAAAATTATATAGGTTATAAATTCAGATGTACATAAAGAAAGGAAAAGCATTGGGGAAGGAATTAGTGAAAGTAAAATAAAAACTTTTATTTTTCTTATTCTTAATTGATCTAACAGATAGCAGTGTGCAAAATAATAGCAACGATGTATTTAATTATGTATGCTTATGTGTACATGTAAGCATATATGTACATATATATGCACTTAGGTATAAGTGAAAAGAATGATAGCAATGATACAAGGCAGGGGAGGAAGGAATTGGGATTATTTTGTTATTATAAATTACCCACACTACCAATAAAACAGGATAGTGTTTTTTGAAAGTGGATTTGGGTTAATTGTAATTTGGGTTAGATGCGATGTATATTGCAAACTCTAGGGCAACCACTTAAAACAGTGAAAAAAGAAGTACAATTGATATACTAAAAAAGGTGAGAAAATGGAGTCATAAAACGTTCAGTAGAAACCATAAAAGGCAAAAAGAAAAGTGGAAGACAAAAACAGAAACAAAGAACAAAGGCAACAAATAGACAAAAGTAACAAGCATGGTAGATATTAATCCAGCAATATCATTAACTACTTTGAATGTCAATGATCTAATGCACCAATTAAAAGACACATTGTCACAGTGGATCAAAAAAACAAGACCCAACTACACGCTGTCTACAAGAAACCCATTCTAAGTATAAAGACACATATAGACCAAAAGTAAGAGTGGAGAAAGATATTCCATGCTGGGGCCGGCCCGGTGGTGCAGCAGTTAAGTTCACACGTTCCACTTCTTGGTGGCCCAGGGTTCACCAGTTCGGATCCTGAGTGCGGACATGGCAATGCTTGCCAAAAGCCATGCTGTGGTAGACATCCCACATATAAAGTAGAGGAAGACGGGCATGGATGTGAGCTCACAGCCAGTCTTCCTCAGCAAAAAGAGGAGGAATGGCAGTAGTTAGCTCAGGGCTAATCTTCCTGAAAAAAAAAAAAAAAAAAAGATACACAATGCTAACACTAACCAAAAGAAAGTAGGAATAGCTATATTAATTTCAGACGAGCCGAATTCACAATAAGGAAAGTTATCAGGGATAAAGAAGGACATCGTAATGATAGAAGGTTAACTCTCCAAGAAGACATAATAGCCCTTAATAAGTATGCACATAACAACAAAGTGTCAAACTACATGAGTCAAAAATTAATAGAACTGCAAGGAGAAATAGATGAATACACTATTAAAGTTGGAGACTTCAATACCTCTCTGTCAGAAATGAACAGATCCAGCAGGCAGAAAATCAGTAAGAACATAGTTGAACTCAATAACACCCTCATTCAACTGGATATGATACACATCTATACACTACTTTATCCAAAAACAGCAGAATACACATTCTTCTCAAGCTCAGATGGAACATTCACCAAGATAGATACATTCTGGGCCATAAAGCACGCCTCAACAAATTTAAATTTACACAATGAATTTAAAAGAACACAGAATGTCTGCTTTCAGACCACAATGGAATTAGACTAGAAATCAATAACAGAAAGATAGCTGGAAAATCCCCAAATACTTGGAGATTAACGAGCACACTTATAAATGACACATGGGTCAAAGAATAAATCTCCAGAGAAATTTAAAAATACTTTGAACTAAATGAAAATGAAAACTTGACACCAAAATTTGTGGGACATGGTGAGAGCAGAGCTTAGAAGGAAATATATGGCATTGAATGCATGTTTTAGAAAAGGAGAAAAATCTAAACTCAATCATCTAAGCATCTACCTTAGGAAACTAGAAAAAGAAGAGAAAATTAAATCCAAAGTAAGCAGAAAAAAGAAATTGGAGAAATTAGAGCAGAAATCAATGAAATTGAAAAGAGGAAATCAACAGAGAAAATCAATGAAACCATAATATGATTCTTTGAAAAGATCAGTAAAATCAATAAGCATCTAGCCCAGCTAAGAAAAAAAGAAAGGAAATTATTAATTAATAAATTATTAATATCAGAAATGAACGAGGTGACCTCACTACAGTCCCCATAGACATTAAAAGAATAATAAGAGAATACTATGAACAACTCTCTACCCACGAATTTGATAACCTAGATGAAGTGGACCAATTCCTTGGAAGACCCAATCTGCCAAAGCTCACACAAGGAGAAACAGACGATCTGAATAGACTTAGAGCTGTTTAAAAATGTAATCCCTAATCATAACCTTCCAAAACAGAAAGCAGGCCTCAGATGGGTGCACTGGCGAATGCCATCAGACATTTAAGGAAGAAATTATACCACTTCTCTATATTCTCTTTCAGAAGGTAAAAGTAGAGGGAATACTTCCTAACTCATTCTGTGAGGCCAGAATTACCCTAATACCAAAACCAGGTGAAGACATCATAAGAGGAGAAAACTACAGACCGATATCTTTCATGAACATAGGTCCAAAACTCCTCAACACTTATCTGTTTTTTATTTTGTTACCTGTGCTTTTCATATCCATGAAATAATTTCCAAGACCAACATCATGAAGCTTTTCTCGTGTTTTCTTCTAGGAGTTTTATAGTTTCAGGTTTTATGTTTGTTTTAATCCATTTTGAGTTGATTTGTGCGTATAGTGTAAGATAAGGGCCCAATTTCTTTCTTTTGCATGTGGATATCCAGTTTTCCCAGCCCCATTTATTGAAGAGACTATTCTTTCCCCCTAGCGTATTGTTGGCACCTTTGTCAGAGATCACTTGCAGTTTTATATGCATGGATTTATTTCTGGGTTCTCTCTTCTGTTCCATTGATCTATGTGTCTATTGTTATGCCAGTATCATACTGTTTTAATTATTGCAGTTTTGTAATATATTTTGAAATCAGGAAGTGCAACGCCTTCAGCTTTGTTCCTCTTTCTCAAGATTGCTTTGGCTTTTCTGGGTCTTTTGTGGTTTCATATGAATTTTAGGATTGTTTTTTCTATTTCTGTAAAAGAAATTCCATTAGAATTTTGATAGAGATTGCAATAAATCTGTTTATTGCTTTGGATAACATGGACATTTTAACAATATTAAGTCTTCTAATCCATGAACACGGGACGTTTTTCCATTAGTTTATATCTTCATCATTTTCTTTCATCATTGTATTGTAGTTTTCAGTGTAAAAATATTTCACCTTTTTGGTTAAGTTTATTCCTAAGTATTTTATTCTTTTTGCTGCTACTGAAAATGGAATTATTTTCTTAATTTCCTTTTTAGATAGTTGGTTGTTAGTTTGTAGAAATGCAAGTGATTTTTGTAGGTTGATTTTGTACACTGCAGCTTTACTGAGTTTGTTTATTAGCTCTAACAGATTTTTTGTGGAGACTTTAAGAGTTTTCTACATCATGTCATCTGCAAACAAAGAAAATTTTACTTCTTCCTTTCTGATTTGGATTCTTTTACTTCTCTTTATTGCCTAATTGCTCTGCCTAGGACTTCCAGTATTGTGTTGAATAGAAGTGGCAAGAGTGGGCATACTTGTTTTCTTCCTGTTGTTAGAGGAAAAGATTCAGTTTTTACCATTTTTGATGTTAGCTGTGGGCTTGTCATATATGGCCTTTATTATGCTAACATACATGCCTTCTATACCTAACTTGTTGAGCATTTTAATCCTAAAATGGTGTTGAATTTTGTTAAATGCTTTTTCTCTATTGAAATGATCATATGACTTTTGTCCTTCATCCTGTTAATGTGGTGTATATCACATTTATTTATTTGCATGTGTTGAACCATCCTTGCATCTGATGCATAAATCCTACCTGATTATGATGTATGACCCTTTTAATGTGCTGTTGGATTTGATTTGCTAGAATTTTGTTGAAGTTTTTGCATCAGTTCACTAAGGATATTGGCCTTCAACTTTCTTTTCTTGTAGTGTCTTTGTCTAGCTTTGATATCAGGGTAATGCTGACCTCATAAAATGAGTTTGGGAGTGTTCCCTTTCATCTTTTATCAAACATCTGCCCAACAAACAATACAATCAATAGAGTGAAAAGGCCATCTATGGAATGAGAGAGAATATTTGTAAACTATATATATATGATAGGGGATTAATTCCTAAAATATATAAGGAACTCCTACAACTCAATAGCAAAAAATAAATAAATAACCTGTTTAAAAAATGAGCAGAGGACTTGACTAGACATTTCTCCAAGGAAGACATACAGATGGCCAACAGGTATATGAAAAGGTCCTCAAGTTCACTAATCATTGTAAAAATGCTAATCAAAACACAACGAAATATCACTTCCACCTGTTAGGATGACTTCTAAAAAAATATAGCAAGAGTTGGCAAGGATGTGAGAAATTAGAACCCTTGTACACTATTGTTGGGAATGTGAAATAGTGCAGACACTATGGAAAACAGTATGGAGGTTTCTCAAAAAAATAAAAATCGAACTACCATATGATCCAATAATCTCACTCCTGCATATATGTCCAAAAGAATTGAAATCAAGATCTTGAAGAGATATCTGCACTTCTATGTTTATTGCAGCATTAATCACAATAGGCAAGATATGGAAACAACCCAAATGTCTATTGACATACAAATGGATAAAGAAAGTGTGATATATACCACAATAAAATATTATTCAGCCTTAAAAATAAGGAAGGCCTGTCATTTTCAACAATATGGATGGACTTGGAAGACATTGTACTAAGTGAAATTTTAGTCACATAAGGACAAACACTGGATGGTTCCATTTATGTGAGGTATCTCAAATAGTCAAATTCATAGAGGCAGAGGCTAGAATGATGGTTTCTAGGGGATGAGGGGAGGGGGAAATGGAGAGTTGTTCAATGGGTATAAATTACATTAAGATTAATAAGTTCTAGAGATCTACTGTACAACTTCTATAGTAAAACTCTAAGTACTGTAGAACTTATAGCTCTCAACACAGCATATGCACTCAGAAACTTGTTAAGAGAGTAGACTTCATGCTAGGTGTTCTTATCACAAACAAACAAACAAACAAACCAGGGAACACAAGAAATCTTTTGAAAGTGATATGTTTTTTACCTTGATTGTTGTGATGGTATTATGGGTGTGTGCATATATCCAAACCTGTCAAAATATGTACATTAAATATGTACAATATTTTGGATAGTAAGCATACCTCAATAAAGCTGAAAATTTAAAAAACTCCTTAGCAAAATATTAACCATTGAATCCAACCATGTAAAAGAAGAATAATATACCATGACCAAGTGGGATATATCCCAGTATGCAAGGCTGGTTCAGCATTCAAAAATCAACTAATGTAATTTATCACATCAACAGGTTAAAAAAATAAAATCATATAATCTTATCAATAGATGCAGAAAAAGCATTTGACAAAATCCAACACCATTCATGATAAAAACTCTTAGTAAACTAGGAGTAGGGGGAAGTTCCTCAACTTGATAAAGACTCTCTCAAAAAACCTTCAGCTAATGTCATATTTAGTGGTGAGAAACTTGAAGCTTTCCCACTAGGATCAGGTACAAGGCAAGGATATTCCCTCTCATCACTGCTTTTCAATGTTGTACTGAAATTTGTAGCTTATGGAATAAGACGAGAAAAAGAAAGAAATGGTATACAGAATGGGAAGGAAGAAATAAAACTATCTTTGTTCACAGATGACTTGATTGTCTATGTAGAAAATAAAAAAGAATCAACAAAAACACTCCTGGAACTAATAAGTGATTATAACAATGTTGCAGGATACAAACTTAACATACAAAAGTCAATCGCTTTCCTATATACCAGCAATGGGCAAGTGGAATTTGAAATTAATCAACAATACCATTTACATTAGCACCCAAAAAATAAATTAAATACTTACAATATAACAAAATACGTATATCATCTATAGGAGGAAAACTACAAAACTCTGAACTAAATAAACAGAAAGATACTATGTGTTCATGGAGAGGAAGCCTCAATATTGTCCAGATGTCAGTTCTTCCCAACTTTATTCATAGATTCAATGCAACCCCAATCAAAATCCCCAAAATTTATTCTGTGGATATGGATAAACTAATTCTAAAGTTAACGTGGAGAGGCAAAAGACCCAGAATAGCGAACATAATATTGAAGGAAAGGAACAAAGTTGGAGCACTGACACTTCTCAACGTAAAGACTTACAATAAAGCTACAGTAATCAAGACAATGTGGTACTGATGAAAGAATAGACAAAAAGATCAATGGAAGAGAATACAGAACCCAGAAATAAACCCGCATAGATACAGTCTTTTCAACAAATGACACTGGAACAACTGGACATGCATACATGAAAAAATGAATCTAAACGCAGATCTTACACCTTTCACAAAAATAAATCAAAATGGATCACAGACCTAAGTGTAAAATACAACACTATAACTCCTAGGAGATAACATTGGAGAAAATCTAGATGACCTAGGGCTTAGCGATGACTTTTTAGATCCAACACCAAAGGCACAATCTATGAAAGAAAGGATTGATAAACTCGACTTATAAAATTAAATCCTTCTCTTCCTAGAA
Organism: Equus quagga; assembly: GCF_021613505.1. Classification (NCBI taxonomy): domain Eukaryota; kingdom Metazoa; phylum Chordata; class Mammalia; order Perissodactyla; family Equidae; genus Equus; species Equus quagga. The sequence goes on from NC_060281.1 coordinate 25,139,951, forward strand.
GACACTGTTAAGAGAATAAAAAGAGAAGTCACAGACAAGGAGAAATATTTGTAAAAGATACATTTGATATAGGACTATTATTCAAAATACGCCAAGAACTCTTAAAACTCAGCAATAAGGAAACAACCCAATTAAAAAATGGACAAAAAACTTTAATAGACACCTCACCAAAGAATATACACAAATGGCAAATAAGCATACAAAAAGACACTCCACATCAGAGGTCAGTAGGGAAATGCAAATTAAAATGAGATACCATCACGTACCTGTCAGGATGGTCAAAATCCAGAACACTGGCAACAGTAAATGCCAGGGAGGATGTTGAACAATGGGAACTCTCATTCATTGCTGGTGGGAATGCAAAATGGTACAGCACTTTAGAAGACAGTTTGGCAGTTTCTTACAAAACTAAACATACCCGTACCATAGGATCCAGCAATCATACTCCTTGGTATTTACCCAAAGGAGGCAAAAACTTATGTCCACACAAAAACCGTCACGTGGATGTCTATAGCAACTTTGTTCGTAATTGCCAAAACTGGGAAGCAACCAAGGTGTCCTTCAGGAATTGAATGGATAAATAAACTGTGGTACATCCAGACAATGGAACATTATACAGCACTAAAAAGAAATGAACTATCAAGCCGTGAAAAGACATGGAAGAAACTTAAATGCACATTACTAAGTGAAAGAAGCCAATCTGAAAAGGTTACATACTGTATAATTCTAAATATATGACATTCTGGAAAAGGCAAAACTATGGAGACAATAAAAAGATCCATGACTACCAGGAGTTAGGGGAAGGAGGGATTAATAGGAAGAGTACAGAGGATTTTTAGGGCAGTGAAACTTCTCTCTATGATACTACAATTGTGGATACTTTTGTCCAACCTCACAGAATGTACAACACCAAGAGTGAACCACAGGATAAACTGTGAACTGTGGGTGATTATGATGTGTCAATGTAGTCTCATCAGTTGTAATAAATGTACCACTCTGGTGGGGGATGTTGATAACAGGAAGTATATGCATGTGTGGAGGCAGAGGTGATATGGGAAATCCCTGTCCCTTCCCCTCTATTTTGCTGTGAACCTAAAAATACTCCAAAAAATAAAATCTACTTAAAAAAAAAGACAATCGGTTGTGGCAATAGGAGGTGGTGGGTGACCTCAGAAGAGCAGTTTCAATGAGTGCAGAAACCACACTACAGGGGAATGAGGTGTGAAGAGTAGTTGAGAAAATGGAGCTAGGGAACCCCGACAGCATTTCCAGGCATTTGTTTGTGAAGAGGAAGAAGATTCAAGTTAGTAGAGGATTGGAAGTTGGGGTACAGGGAGGGATTTATTGCCACTTGTATTAGGATCCAGCACTCTGGCATAGATTGTAAGTGCCATATGTGCTAGGATTTCTCGGGGTTAGGCTACCTTGGTGTGTCAGGAATATCAATGGCTTCATTTATAAATCAAAGAAGTAGAAGGCCATGTATTTATAATTTACTCCACTCTCCATGGTGTCTTTAATATTTATTCGTTCATTCTCAAAAGGCCATATGTGTATCCCATCAATTTAGATGCTCAGCAAGAAGCCCTACCAAGCCCAGCATAAATAAACAGGGAGAGCCTCCCTCTCCTAGAGCCAACGTAGTTCCATTGGGAGGAATACAAGGACTTAGATTACTACTTAGACCTTTTCTTCCTTGAGCTGGTCCCCCAGATGTGCTGGGAAAGGATGTTTACTACTCTCTCATCCTGTCCTGATGACATGCAAGTTCAGGACAGCTGAGAGCCTCTGAATAGCCTACAGCCATCGCAAGTACACACGTGGCTTTGTGAACGGAGGACCTGTAAAATGACCACAGATAATTAAAACCCAAGACGTGGCATGTCCAGCCCTGGCCCTGTGACCAATGTCCTTGCCCAGAAAGAGTATGGTAGATCCATGTGCACAGCTGGCACAGAGGACAGGGAGTGCTCAATCTCATGGCCAGACAAGAAGGCAGTAAGCAGGCTGGGTGTGGGCCACAGAGGCCTAATGGAAAGTAAGGTCAAGGAGTCAGAGAGGAGGCAGCAAAAATAGACGGCAGCAAATGCAGCCGTTCCGCACACAGCAGAACCTTCCCGGGGAAGAGGTGGGGCCACGTGCTGGAGAGACTGCCTCAAGGAGGAAATGCGGAGACTCTAAAAGATACCAGGGGAAAAGAAGAACAGGAGAAAAGGAAATGAAAACAGAAGAGAGGGGTGTCACATTTCTTTTGGCATTTAAAACACTTCCAGATTGCATCCTAAAATCTAGCTGGACCAAGAATTACAAACTTCTGGCAAACTCAAGGCCTTAGCTTTGGCATCCTTAGTGTTGTAATATCAAATCACAGTTCAATGTTAAGTTTTATTATTCAACATGAATTAAAAGGTCAAGAGGAAAAAGAGCTCTGTGGTGTTCCATTAAAGGAAAAATCTGATCATCTTAAAGCAATATGATTTTAAAGCAGCTCACGTTAAAAAGGGCAGCGTATAAAGGAACATGGGCAGTGAATGCCTGTTGCTCTCCTGGAAGCACGTGTGCATGCTGGGAAGGGTGTTCACAGGCAGAGCTGATGCTTCTCTCCAAATGATTTGCTTACAGGAAATAGAGGGAACATCTGTCAGTAGATGATTAGCCATGTAAGTAAAATAAATGACATATTCCTCCTCTTTCCTTCCCCAAAATGTGTTGTTTTCTAACTCTGACCCTGTGAATGTGCAACATCTTTCACATCACCTGGGGAGCATGAAAAGAGATCCCTCTTAATCAGAGTACTAGATGTCACAGGTGTCATCCTTAGATAATCTCCAGGACAGTCATCTTGTGGATTCCAGTTTGAAGTCTTAGAGACAGGTTCATTTGGATGCACCATTGGGTGTTCTACTATGACCAGTCCAGATGCTCCTACAGAGAACTCTGTCACCACCTGTGTCATTGACGGGAGCTACCAGGCAGGCACTTGCGTTGTACTTAGCTACATTGTACAACTCAGCCACCGGTCAGACCATGAGCTGCTGTTACTGCATTGATCCTTCACACGAAACTGCTCTTAGACCTCTGAACTTTGAACCTCAAACCCTGAAATTCCCTCCTCCGCCTCTTTACCTGCTGCTCCCTTGCCTCAAATAGCCCAACTCCTGGCCCTTGCCTACACTCTCCTCCTCTATCCCCTTTGGTCTTCCCTGCCATCAGAATACCTGGAGAATGTTGCACTTGAGAAGAATGTGTGTTTTGCTGTCGTTGAATAGAGTGTTTTATAGGTGTCTGTTAGGTCTACCTGGTTTATAGTGTAGTTCAAGTCTTCTGTTTCCTTGTTGACCTTCTTAGTTGTTCTGTCTGTTGTTAAATGTGCTAAATCTTATTGTTGAATTATCTTCCTCTCGTCAGTTCAGAGTTTGCTTCACCTTTATTGGGCTCTGTTGTGAGTTGTGTACGTATCATTGTTATATCTTCCTGATGGATTAACCCCTTGTCATTATAAAATGTTCCTCTTTATCTCTAGTAACATTTGTTGTTTCAAAGTCTATTTTGTCTCACTTTACTATAGCCCCTTTAGCTTTCTTATAGTTGCTATTTGCATGGTATATCTTTTCCATCCCTTCAAAACTTTAGACCTATCTGTATCTTTGAATGTAAAGTGTGTCTCCTGTAGCATATGGTTGGATCTTGGTTATTTTTTCCATCTGATAATCTCTGCTTTTTGATTAGATTGTTTAATCCATTCACATTTAATGTTATTGCTATAGTTGGATTTATATCTGCCATTTTACTTTTTGTTTTCTATGTATCATGTCTTTTTTTGTATCTCTCTTCCCCCTTTACTGCTTTATTTTGCATTAAGTGGATATTTTCTAGTGTAGCATTTTTATTCCTTTAATGGTTTTTTTACTATTTATTTTTGAGTCTCCTGTTAGTTGCTTACCATCAAAATCTCCATTGTTTCAGTAGCACCCTTAGACTTGAACTTCTCCATCTCTCTGTTCCAAATAAAGTCAATTACCTTGAAGAGAACTATGAAGCTCTTTGTTGTTATGCTTGCCTCTTCCCCTGAGCCAAACCTCTGAGCCAGTGCTCTGGAGCTGAGGTTGGGGACAGTGGCCTGCTTCTCTTGAAGTGACACTCCTGCTTTGCCAGTGAGGTGCTGGCCAGGGGCAGCAGCCTTTTGCCTTTTTCCTTCTCACCTTGCCTCTTCCAGTGTGGAGCCATCACTTGATGAGAAAATTGGGGCAAAGGCAATCAGGACCCGGTATTCTTTGTGTGCTGCACCAAGGTAGAGCTTCCGCCTTACAAGTGGGAGATGGATAAAGGAATGGAGCCCCAGATGTTTCAGCTGCTCTTGCCTGGAATAAAACTTCTGCAACACGGAGCTGGGGGTCATGAGAAATGCTGCCAGTCTGCCCCTCCTAGGGAGATACCCTAGACTGGGAGTTAAGGGAGAAGGAGCCTGTGTTCTAATCTGTACTTACCCAAAATAGAGCTTCCATCACCTGGAGTGGGGGATGGGAAGGGACTGAGTCATAGCTCAAATGCCACAGACTCACTTTTCTTACCAAGATTTAGAAGGTTTTGAATAAATATTTCTCCATTTGCTGTGTGCCCTTAGAATAATTTCCAGAGACTTTAAATGGTTGTTTTTGTTTTTTAATAATTTTCACCAGCTCTGGTTGATTTGCTGGTGAGAGGGTCCTCTGAGCTCCTCACACCACCGTTTTAGAAATACCAACCACCTTATCTTTGATTTTTAACTGAGGAACCATTGCTCTGTGTTCCTCCAGAAATTCCAAAGGAGTCTGACAGCCAGTGTTTGAAGGAAGGAAGGAAGGGAGAAGGAGAGAAAGGGAGGGAAGGAAGGAAGGGAAAGGGGAGAAGAAAGGAAAGCTGGTCCTATTGTCACACAAAACTGTTTATCAGGAGGACTTCCTCCACCCGCATATTTATGTATTCAGCAACCGTAAATGAGCACCGTACATATGTGAAGCCCTGTGCTAATTCCTGGAGTACAAAGTCCTGAGAGTAAGGAGCGCACAGAGAAGTTAAAGACATGGACTACAATAAAATAGGCCTCACCATATAATGTGGCAGTGGATGAGGGAGGCATGTGCAGAGTCGTGGGCCACAGAGAGGGGGGAGTGACATTCTGCCTGGAAGAATCAGGGTGGGCTTCAGGGTCAGCCACATTTCAGCTGCCTCTCGAAATAAATTCATCACGCAGACATGAAAGAGAAGAACATTTGAAGAATAGGAAATAACAAGGTCAAAAAGAGCAGAGGCATGTAAAAGCACAGTGTGGGGGAAGTTCAGAGGACTTCAAGTGGTGGAGTGTAGTTAGAGCACAAGATGCGGATGTATGGTGGGGAGCAGCGCAAGAAGAGCGTTAGGTGAGGGCCCAGTTGTTAAATCTGTAGGGTTTGGAAATGATGCTGTAGACATAAACACTAGGGCACTTCTGAAAGTGCTTAAGCATCAGAGAGAAACGATCAGATTTATTTCAGAAGGATATTCCCGACAAGCATAAAGAGAGGATCAGAATAGAGCAGAGACAAATTAGGAAGGTATGACATGCAGTTGTTTAGACATGAGACTGTGAGAGTTTGAACCCAGGCAGTGGTATTGAGGATGAAGAAGAGATGAGTAGGACAGATCCTTATCAGAAAAAATCAAAAGATCTTTGTGACCAGTTAAACGCCAGTGATAAGGGAAAAAGGAGTCAAGGATGGTTCAGAGGTTACACATGTGGCAAGTGTTTCTGTTACCTACTGCTGCCTCTTGATAACATCAATGCTTTGATTTTTGAAGAGACTAGAGTTCCTTGTCCAAAATTCTTCGTTTGTCAAAGATGTGTCTGTGTCACGCTATGTGGTCACATCTGACCTTCCTCCTTGCCCTCTCTTGATGACTTCATGGCCAGTTATGCCAGCAACCAGAGGCTGGGCTGCCTCCTTCAAGGCTTATGCTTCCCTCGGGTGTGACATTCCCATCCACCTACAGAAGCAGCAGTTAGTCCATGGCCTGTTCTGGAAATGAGAAATACACTGCCATCTGGTGATGCCAGAAATATTGGGAAAGTGGGCTACTGGGAAAGAAGTCCTGACCAATTAAAATTTACAGATACATCTTAAAAGCTGCTAACTCCCATCTAACCTTTTGCTCAAGCGGCTGACAAGCACAAAACCTGGTTCGCGTGTAGCTTTCTTTTGTCATAAACTAGGACAGTCACGCTTTCAGTAACCCAAAGTTCATTGTACATTAACAAGGGTAAAAAATGATCAATTTTAAAAGGCAGTTCTTGAAAGGCCTTTACTCACTGTAGGCGTGTCGTGACACTGAGTTCCATGAGCTGTGGTGATCTCCCACAGTCAGGAGACAGTGAGCTCCTTCAGAGTCTTGTTAGCACCAGTCCAGCTCAGTGAGTGGTGCTTGTAAACATTCCACCTGAGCTGGCCGGGCCACCTCAGCCTGCTGGCATCCAGACTGGGTCAAGGTGAGCTGCCAATTGACGGCCTGACTAGGCTGAGGAGGAGGCGCCAGCAGCTGTCTTGTATTCCATGTTCAACTTTTAACCCGATGCTCACAGTTTTCAATTATAAAAGAATACCTGCGTGAGATAAAGGAACATTAGATGCAAAAGTAGGGACACTTCACTGGGACCCTTAAGTTAGTGCCCAAGTTTATACTTAACACACAGGCTAATCTAAAGCAGCTATGGGATTTAATTGAGATCATTTTTTCCAAAAGGAGGGTAAGCCTCCATTTGCACAGAGGTTCCCTCATCCTTCAGATACTCAGCAGCCAAAATAAATATGTTTTCGTTTAGCCTGGAAATGCAGATGGTCTCCAAATGGCTGATAGTCTATCTTGTTAATCAAAGCCGAGCCAACATTAACCGCTCCCTGCCGCTCAGCTCTGAGCATGAGAATAGTCCTACCTCATTCCTCCCTTCCAAAGCCGGCCAACCTCAAAAAGTGCAACGAGCGGTCAAGCAGGGGCAGTCCCTAGCCTGCTCTCTCTGTCCTCCTGCTCTTGGCCCACTATGCTGACCCCTGCCACCCTATCAGACCATAACACACCTGGTAGAAACATAAATACAGACAGCAAACTGTCGAAGTCATAAACATGTACACTAGATGAACTGGGCTATGTGAAATACAAAGAAAGTGACAGCGGGAGATTATTGGAATGACACCTCAGGCGAATTTGAAGAAGAGCAATGCTTTGTTAGAGATGTAAGAGGAAGACAATGAATGACGGCTTAGAGGGAGCGGGGCTAGTCGTATACAGGAAGGAGTGAGCCAATTTATTTGGCTGGAACATGAAACACCAGCTGGAGGGTAGAGGCAGATGTGGAATCACAGCACCTGACAGGGTCCAAGAGTTGGAATTTTTATTTAATACAAAAGACAATTGGCAGTCACTGTGGGAAATCAGAAAAGAGAAGTGATGATATAAAAATATGGTTAAATAAGTTAAAGAATGGCCCTCTGAGGGGATTTCGTGAAGTTATTTTTTTAAATGTTTTTGAAGAATTTTTAATTACACTGGAAATGTTTCATGATGTGATGAGAAATGAAAAACATGAATGCAAAGTTTTGTTTATGATATAATTTCAATTAGTTCCATAGACCTAAACATGCACAGAAAAAAGTCTAGAAGAAAATACACTCAAATATTATAATTACTATCTCGTGGTAGTCCAATTAGAGATTATTTTCTTTTCTTTTCTTTACTTTTTTTGTGTGTGAGGAAGATGGGCCCTGAGCTAACATCTGTTGCCAATCTTCCTCTTTTTGCTTGAGGAAGATCATCACTTTGCTAACATCTGAGCCTGTCTTCTTCTATTTTATGTGTGATGGTGCCACAATGTGGCTTGATGAGTGGTGCAATGTCTGTGCCGGGGATCTGAACCCACGAACCCCGAGCCTCCAAAGTGGAGAGCACAAATTTAGCCACTATGGCACTGGGCTGGCCCCCATTTTCTTTTATTTTTAAAAGTTTACTCCAAATATTCTACAAATAATTTTAAAACATGTAATTTTTTTTAAAAAAATTCCTGCTTTGAATGTGAATATTATGTGATGCCTGGAGCTATAGCAGACACCTTGTTACCATGAGGCAACTCAGATTAGGATGAAAAATCAATACACTAAGAACGATGAAATACTAACCCAAGATCGTGAGGTCAATCACTGAACTGGTGAGACTGCCTAGCTTTGAACTTCTTGCTAAGAAAACTGTGTCTGTCCTTATAACTTAAGACATTAATAGACAGATAAAACTTGCAGCTGAAAGCATTTCCTAACTGATACAATAAACATGGTCCGCTGGGAAAAGAGACCATAGGCAACCTAAGTAGGGTAGAGGTGTATGTTGGAGAATAATGGTCCATGTTGAAGAATACTAAGTTTGCAGAGATGGGGTGGAATCAAATAACGGAGGGCCCACTAGATATCTCAACTGAGATGCCCAGAGTAATGTAGCTGTCCTGTCTTATAGACCTTATCATATTCTGCCTTTTCTATAGTAGTTTGTATATATATATATATACATAGATATATATAGATATATATATATATATATATATCACTTTTTTGTTTACTAGATTATAAGGGCTGGGAACTTGTACAAAGAAAGTATTCAGTGAATATTCATTAACCGAATGGTTAGATATGGAGCTGGAGGTATCAGTAGTGGGTCTTCAGCATAGATCAAATGTTTAACATTAAAGAAAATCCAGAAAACTGAAGTCCTCAGTGAGAAAATCTATTAAGGTTTTCTGTATTAATATGTCAAATGGACAACCCTTAGCCTAACTTTTATATCCTATAAACACCTAAAACAAAAAGGACTACATTGAACTGAATTTTGCTAAACCCTCTCTACTTTCAGCTTCATCGCTGAAAAGGATAGCACCTTCATCCTTCCTCTGACGTGGGGCTTCAGTTTTCATCTCTTTGAACGTTTAACACCTAACCTCACGGTGTCCTTTCTGTCATTCCTCTGAACTAAATTCCCCTATTTCCTCACCTTTATCTCACTCTCATAGTGTGAGACCAGGCCTCCAAATCAAGCCTGAATACTGTGCAAATCTCTATGCCTCCAGCCTCTTCAACCCCAACCTACAATTCAATAAAATTCCTCTGATAGTATTTTTTAAATAGCATGTAATTTTTTTTAATTCCTCCCTTCCAAAGCTGGCCAACCTCAAAAAGTGCAACGAGGGGTCAAGAAGGAGAGGGCAAAGGTGAAGAGAATTAGGGACAAGTTTTAGGTTAGCCAACAATAGAGTTGCCCATGTCATATGCTCATGAAGAATACGTCCTCTCTCCTCAGCTATTGACTGGTACAGAGCAGTGCTCAGTAAATCTTAACCAGGATTCAGTAGGTTACTCCTGTTCTTATTAAGTTGGGCCTTTAACAAGCTCTAGGTGGGCTTTAAGCAAATTCTAGCTTCAGACTGACCTCTTTCAAAAACTCTTCTTTGAACATTCAGTTTAGCACTTTTATTCATGCAGGCATGCTCATTTTCATATAACAAAAATTTATTGTATACTGAAATGAATGTGAAAGAATGCAATAATGAAGTTAATAATTCTGCCAGTAGGAGTCATGAAAGTTTTCCCAAAGGAGGTAGCACTTGAACTGAAATTAGAAGAATGACTTAGAGCCTGACATGTAGGAAAAAGCATTCTAAGCCCATGAGACAGTTTTGCAAAGACCTGAAAAGACATGGTGTATTTGGATGCTGGTGAAAAAATTTGTGTAGCTGGAATAAATGTCCTTGGATTTGAGGCTAGAACTTGGACTTTCTGTAAGGGCAGATGGGAAGTAAGCAGGATATTTCGGTAAGCAGAGGAATGGTGTAACAGATTTGTTCCTATTATATCCTTCCTTCTTGTAAGAGATTTATTCTAATGTCATTTTTCTACCTTCCCAAGATGTGTGCTTATTTCATTAACTTACAGTCTCCCTTGTTTTCTAATATAATTCTTAAGCTAAAAATTTGCCACTAACTGTTGGTTTAGCTTCATGCACAAGATTTGATATGAAAACATTAACATCGTTATAAATAGCGCGTACTTTCCTTTTTAGTTTTTCTTTCACTCATGAGTAATTTTGAGATGTTTGAACATATGGACTTTTTTAAAGTGTCTTTTTGTTATTAATTTCTAATTTTATTGCACTGTCACCAATGAACATAGTTTCTATGACTAAATCTGTGTACTTGTTGAGACCCGATTTGAGACCTAAAACGTGTTTGTTTTTGTCATTGTTCTATGTATGCATGAAAAGAATTTATATTTTCTCATTTTGGGGTATAGAATTTTGTGTGTTCTTTGGCTTAAGTTTATTAACCCTGTTATTTCCAATTCGCAATATTTTGATTCATTGTGTCTAGTTGATCTTTCAGGTATTGAAAAGGTATAATAAAAATATCTCATTATGGTAATAGATTTAGCCTTTTTTTGATAATTTGTTTACTTTGGTTCTATACATTTTAATACTATACTATTAGTACTTTCAATTTATAAATTATTATATCTGCTTTGTGATCTCTTTTTTTATATAAATGTGTAGCAAGCCTATTAGCCCCAAGCAATGCACTTTGTTTAAAATCTATTTTCCTGATATTAATCTTTCTACACTAGTTTTCTTTTGGTTAGCATTGGCTTTGAAATCTTTTTCAATCCTATTACTTTCAGACTTTCAAGTTCCTTGTATTTTAGATGTCTCTTATCAACAGCACATATTTGGATTTTAAAAATCCAATCTGACAATCTTTACTATTATACTGGTGAATTTGATCTATTTCCATTTATTGTGATTACTAACATCTTGGATTTCATTGTTTTATTTAATTTGTCCTCTCCATTTACTATAATTTGTCTTTGCTCTTTTTTCTTTTCTACTTCCAGTAGATTTATTGAGAGTTTTTTCTTTCATTTTTCTATATTGTCTTGGACATTTTGTATGCTATTTCTGTTATTCTTAAATTTCAACAAGCAATTTTTACTTTATGAAGTCTCAAGTTAGTTAATAGTTCTGCCCTCTTCCTATACAATACGAGACCCTTAGGACATTTTAATCCAAAGCTTTCTCCATCTTAAATGTTATTGTTGTCCAATATATGACCAGATTTATTTTTATTCTTCCTTTTTTCCAAATTAATAAATAGTATTAATATTGTTATATACAGGTACTGCTTATTTGGATTTACCTTGTAACTTATTTATTTATTTTACTATTTCTTATTCTCTCTCCCTTCCTTCTTTTGGATTCAACATTCTTCTTCCTGAAGTCAAACAGAAGAATGATTTGGAGTCTGCCATGTGGAAAAAGGCATTTCAAGTCAAGGAAGTGGTGTCGCAAAAGCCCAAAGGCATGAGAGGACATAGTGTTTTTGGATACTGGTGAAAACTTTGTGTAGCTGCAGTAAAGTCTGTTGGAAGTGAGGCTAGAGTTTGAGCTTTCTATAGAAGTGGAGTGGGAAGTAAGCGTTTTGTTCCCCAAATTTGAATGGCACTTTAGCTGAGTATAGAATTCTAGGTTGATACATATTTTCCCTCAATACTTTAAAGATACTATCCTATTGTCGTTTTGTTTCCATTGTTATCATTAGGAAGTATGCTGACAATCTAATTGCCATTCCTTCGTAAGCAATATGCCTCTTTAAACCCCTGACTACTTTTAATATCTCCTGCCTTTGGTGCTCTCAGTGTCAATATTATGTCTAGGGAATGAGTTTTATTTTTGTTTTTCTTGCCTTGGATATATTGTGCTTCCTGAATGCCAGGATTCACATATTTAGTCTTTCTGGAAAATACAGAGCCATTATCTCTTTTATATTGCCTCTTCCCCGTTCTCTCTATTCTCTTCTTTGGAAACGCCTATTAGACATGTGTTAGACCTTATTACTCTCTCTTTACCTCTCAATCTCTCTTTCATATTTTCCATCTCTTCAGATGTCTGTGCTGCATTTTGAGCGATTTCCTCAGATCAGTCTTTTCTGTTTCTTTTGCTTTTTGAATCTTTGCATCAAAGAGTGCCTGAAGCAAGCGTTGTCTTTGCATTTTTCAATTACCTGAACTAATGCATTCCATTTTTTAAGCCGTCTTAAAGTTTAGGTTTCCATTATTTGCAATACAAAGTTTTAATATATACTCACACAGCTAGTTAGTCATTATGTTCCATAAGAAATGTCTACTGAAATCCGCACTTCCTTTCCATCCCTACTGACCTCCCCATCATCAGTTGTGGCACTTAGGTGAGCAGGCAGTGTAGGAGCCAATAAAGGAGGCTCAGAATGAAGTCACAGACATGGAAGAAAAAGGAGGGAACTATGGCAAGATACAAGAGAAGAAAGTTTTAATAATTAAGGAATATTCAAATACTGAGAGGTATGGGAATTGAAAAATGTGCACTGGAATTACCAATTAGGAGATAACTGCTAACTGTTAGAGTCTGCCTTTACTTTTCAGGGCTTTTGCTGATTCTTTATCAATTACAATGACTGTCAGGAAGAATAGAAGATGATATTCAAAAATATTTAGTGATTTATTAATGGATTTTATTTTGAGGGTTTGGAAACATATAAAAATAGCCGTTTGGTAACCATGGTTTCTATGAAAGGGACAAGAAATAATGGATTCAAGAAACAAGAAAGGCAGTTTTAAATTGAAAGTAATTTGGAAAGGATGTAAAATTTGTAAGTCAGACACTTTAACCGAGAGCCAAGTTCCCCTTGTAGCTTATGGAATCTTCTAGAGTGGTATAGATGAATGGGCAGCTATTTAAAGGGATTAATTAGAAATTTCAAACTATTCTTCCAAAGAACACATACTTGGACCACATAGCCTTCTGGTTCATTCTGGGCCCATTTCCCCTCAGTGTGGTCCTGGAAAGTGTTAATCATACCCAAGGCATCAGAGAAGAAAAATTGCCTTTTCAGATCAGTTACTATTCTTGCAACTGACAAAGTGGTAATGATCATTTCAAATGTTTCCTCAGCCAAAGACCATGAATATAGCAGGTGTCCTCAGGAGAGGGCTGACAGAAGGCCTTGAAATTCCCTTTCCACCACAGACTCATCACTAAATGCCATTTATTTACTCTGATTGCTGTGTCTATCAGTCCATCTGTCTAAGTAACAGCTTTGGGCAACTCAGAGGCATCTATCATCACTGACTCTTTAACAAAGTTGTGGGTCAAATCAACCCAAAGAAAGATATTTCTTCCTTGACCTCCATTTCAGTAGGTCCAAGTGAATTGGAATGGGGGGCAGGGAGAATGTCCAGGAATCATAGCATTATAAGAATTGTATGCTCTTGGCTGCAAAAGTTGGGTTTGCATCTGTTCTCAAATGAATTTTCCCGATCGTTTGCTTTCTCTGCCATTTTTGTATTTTGTTGCTTGGCTTACACTGGGCTGAGCTTGACTTTGGTCCATACGTCTGGAAAGCATAGTGCAATTCATTCTCCATCCACACATCCTGGTCTTTTAATAAAACTATTCCTTTTTTCATGCAGAATGGCTGATCACAGCATTTGGTAACAGGGCAAAAACTGATAATTTGCTTAAAATGAGTCACTTTCGAGCCAGACTGGGAGCCCCATGACTCATAATTACAAGTTCAAAGACTGGCTGTTTGTAACAAGAGGAAGCCCAGCCAGAGGGGCTTTCAGCCTGTTCACTCTTTGCATTCTTTATATTCAGAGAGCAAATTACTGCCCAAGGCAGTCCAAAGCTCCTTAGTGAACCCAGTGAAGTGAAAGGCAGCTTCTTGGGCTTGAAAAGAGAGGACAGTCTTTCTACCCAGCTATGCAAACTACAAACAGTTAACCAGGTCCTGGAGCATCTGCCAGGGGACATTTTCCACCACCGAGGAATGTCCATCTGAGAAGCTTTTAACCAAATCAAATTTAGATTCATCTTCATCATGCTACTTCACTTTTAGCATCCTTTCCTTCCTTCTCCTCTTCCTGTCATTGTAGCAGATGGCAGCAATCAGGGCCCCATGCCCGTAGCATTGTTTTCCACAATCCAGTTCTGCTTCTGGCTTTAAGAAAAGAGGCTGAAAAAAAAAAAAAAAAACCAACTAAACAGTGAGGAAAGAAGTCAGACAAAAGCTGTTATTGCAAGAACTAAGAGAAAATCTGCTCATGCGCTGCTACCATGTGAAGAGACAGAGCAAAGAGAGTAGAAGATAAACACAAGTAAGAGCTACAAGGCCAGCAGTGTGGTTTCCGCTGGATGCCTCAAGAGTAAGGAATCCCCAGGCATCACTGGAGTTTGGGAAAGGGAAGAATGATGCTGGTGGGCATGTCTAATGCATGTGTCCCACTTCATACAAATATGCACTAACCAACAGGGTGTGCCTGGTCTCCAGTAGGGCACACCTTACAAAGAGGCTCTGCCTGGATCAGAAAGGTATAGTGGAGGAAAGTCTGACATAGCAGGGTGGTTAAAGCAGGGCCTGTGGAGATGGAGCGACCTTGATCTAAAGGAGAGATTCTGTTGGAAAGACCCAAAGGAAATAATGGAATATGATTTGAGCTGTGTTTTCCTAATCAGGTTAATCATTTTCAGTGAGGAGAGCATTTAAGTAAGATGCTAAATGGGTGCCTTTGATAACTTTGCTTCCCATTAGCCGTCAGTCAGGATCTTGAAACTCCTTCCTTGGAGGTTTTTTCAATATCAGCACACATTAATTATCTTACATTCAACAAAATGGCTTTATTATTCTAGATCTGAGAACTCAAAAGAGTACAACCCAAGTGATGGTGCATAAGCAAATACACCGTCTGGTTCTGGGGTTTGGGGACATAAAGTTTACTTAGAGCCCCCTCGGTGCTTTATGCTACTGTTCTCCCTCTTGCTATCCCCGATCCTTTCCTACCTAGTTATACAAGATGAGGGAGGGAAACAAGCATTTATCGAGAGTCTGCTGGGAATGAGTCACAATGTTGCATCCTTTCCGTATTTCAATTCCTTTTAACCTCAAAACAGCCCTATGAAGTAAACATTACTCGCCCCGTTATATGAATGAGAAAGCTGAGGATACCACCTCTTTGCAGGCTTATGAATGAAAAGGGGCTTTCTTCGTAGTGTCTGACTGCCACATCATGAGCTGCACTGCACGCTGTGTGAGCAATCACCTAAGACTTTCCTTCTCGGCTGCCCAGCCTGAATAAGCTCTTCTCAAGACATTGGGGTCTTCCTTTCATTCGGTATACGTTACTGACCAGCAAAGGTGTGCCACACACAGTAAGTATCTGTGCCACACCTTCCAGAACCCTCTTTCAGTTAAGTTTCATCAATTGGAATGCCCTGCCCACATTTCACAGCCTGATCATTCCCTTTTCACAGACATGTATGTGCTCTCTGGCCCAGTTCTTCTGGGATGCAACAACCTTAACATCCCATCCCTGTGGCCACCCCTAACCCTCCCACCTCCACCACACACACACACACACACACACAGACATACACATGCAGGTATAATTATTTCTACTTCACACAGAACAACTAAAGAATACGGGAATTAAGCAACTTGCTCAAGATCATGCCCTAGTAGGGTGCATTCTTAGAACTGTTGTTTCTTCCAGACACTGCTAAGAGCTACTGTCAGGGAGTAAACCGGCTTCCTAGAAAGTGAGAACTTTAATTCACAAACTTCCTCTAGCAATTGAGCCTACAGAAATCATCCAAAATTCCTTTGTGCAAATACCACTTCCTCAGAGAGAGCTTCCTCCAATCCCCCCGAGGAAAATACCGTCCCCCATCATTCATCTCTCTCCATCCCTTTAGTTTGCATTCTCTCTCTTCATAGAGCTAACTAATAGTGTGTATTTATTTGGTCCTCTTGTCTGTCACCCTCAGTAGAATGTAAGCTTTCTGAGGAAATAGGCCTTTGTTTACCAATCCAAGAGCAGTAACTGGGATGTGGTAGGCACTTGGTAAATACTTATGTTATTAAGTAATTAAATGTATAATAAAATTTATACACCAGGATGCTCACTGCAGCATTATTTACCTAGCATATATATAAAATTATATAAAAGTCCAATATTAGGGAATGGACTATAATGATGAAATATTACACAGCCATAAAAGATAATGTTCATGAAGAATTTAATGACTTAGAAAAAATGATTATGAGATAATGTTAAGTGAAATAAACAAGCTGTAAAGTTTTATATATATATATATATATTATCATCTTAACTATGTAGTAAAACAAGCGTAGAAAAAACTAGAAGGGGGGGATTGTGAGTGATTTTTTCCTGCTTCTTTACACCATTCTTTATTTCCCAAATTGTTTGCAATGGACAAGCTATATACTTGATAATTAGGAAAAGTAAAGTAATACCTTTTACACATTCTTACCTCATCCGGCAAAGATATGGGGGTTTAAATCTTTAGGACTTGCCTCCTGCATCAGCTATATTCCTCTCTGAATTCCTGTAGGATAATGCATCTGTGAAAGAAATTCCTGAGAAACCTTCCTGAATGGCTTAATATAAATGGTTCACAATGGTAAATTACTTCTCTCTGGTGAGGATATACAAATGCCAGGCACAGATATTAACTTGGCTGACCCCTTAGCATTCTGAAATGATGATAGAGATCCCCAAAGACTCTCATTCCTCCGTCTCAGAAACGGAAGCTCTTGCCAGGAAAAGGAAGGGGAGCTGTGCTCACAAGCCCCCTCGCCACTTATACGTGGAGTTTACTTTGGCTCCCTTTAGAAATAATTATTTATAGGTTTAATATGCAGAGAATAAAATGAAAACAATACAAACAACCACAAAAGTAAAAACCAAGCTAGAGAGAGAGCAGAAGAGCGAGGTGCTGTGGTGAATGAGGGGGCGGGTCAGCAAGGGCCTGTGGAAGTTCACCCAGGCCAGGCCCCTGGGAGAGAAGGGGCATTTTAAAAATTCTGATTGTGGCTGCAAAGGGGAGACAGCTCAAACCCGGGAGTCAGGGTCTTCATAGGAGGCGGGTTGGGCTTGATGTGGAAGGCAGGGGTTAGGGTGCAAATCTGGTCCCTATTAGGGGGACCTATTTCTAATAGGACTGTGACCACTCTCTTCTTCCCTCCTTCCTTCCCAGCACTGGAGAAGGAGCAATGAACAAGACAGATACACCGTTGTGGAGTTTTCAGTCTACACGATACATACGTACATGTCAATTCAGATGGTGACAAATGCTAGGAAGGATATAAAACAGAATAATAGAGTAGGAAATAGTTGGGAATCAAAGGAGGTGACATGTGAGCTGAGAACTGAATAATGAATTGATAGCCGTAAAGATTCAAGGAAAGAACATTCCAGACAGAAGGAACAAACAGCAAGTGTAATGGCCCAGATATAGGAATCCTATTGACATATTTAAGGAGCTGAAAGAAGGCCAGTGAGCCAAGAAGTCTTGAGCAAAGGAGCTCTGGGCATGGCGTGAGGAGGAAGACGTGGAGCCAGGGACCAGACGATGTGAGTCTGCCAGGTCAAGGAGTCTGGGCTTTGTTTAGGGGCTGTGGGAAGCCCCTGGAGAGTTTAAAGCAAAGGAATGATGGGATTCTGTTCTTATAAAAATCACGCAGGCTGCTGTGTGGAGAATATGTTGTAGGAGACCAAGATGGAAGCTAGCAAAGCCGTGAGGAGATGGTCCAGGGGAGAAACGGCCGTGACTTAGGGTGGGATAAAAAAGAGACAAGGAGAAGCAAAGAGCTGTAAGACATATTTTTAAAGGGTTGCTGACAGAATCTGCTGGTGGAGCTGATACGGGAATCGAGAAATCATGGAAGAGTCCTAGGATTTTTTGCTTGAGAAAGTGATGCCATTTACTGATATGGAAGCAATTAGGGGAAACAGCTGAGGGTAGAATTTGGAATAGAGTATGAAATTACGGGTTCTGTTTGGGGCACATTAAGGCTGAGATTCAAATTGTAGATTTCAAGAGGACTATTAGGTATCCCAATTGGCCCTCAAGGAGAGGTCAGAGCTGAAGATATAAATGTTGGAGCCGTTGATGTATATACATATTAAAACCATGCCACTAAATGAAATTGCCTGTTGAGAGAAGAGCACCCAGAACTGAGCCCTACTACGCTACAACATCTAGAGATTGAAAGAAGAAGCCAGGAAGGTAGATCAATCCGGAGGGGGTGATGTCACAGAAGGCCGAGGAAGGAAGTGCTTCAATAGAAGGGAGGGGCCGGCTGTGTTGAACGCTGCCGTGCATTGGTCAGGATAGACTAGGTTATGCTCTGGTAAGAAATTAGCACTAAATCTCAGTAGCTTATCATAACTAAATTTAGTTCTCATTCACGCTGCATGAACAATATGGGTGAGAGGAGTGGGAGCTCTGGTCCACAATCACCAGGGACCCGGGCAGATGCAGACTCTATATCTGGGATGGCACGAATCACCAGAGTGAGAGAAGAGAGAGCATGGAGAATTGCATGGTGGCTCTTGAGTGCTTTAGCCAGGAGGTGACACCTGTCACTGCTGTGCACAGCCTGCCACGCGGAATCAGTCACATGCACCTCCCTAACTGCAGCAGACCCAGGAAATGGATGGGGGCATGTGGAATAGTTAGTGACTTTACTGCTCTGCCATTTCCTGCGAGGTCAACTAAAATAAGAACAGAAAACTGACTACTGGTTTTGGCAATGCTGAGATCGCTGGGGATGCAGAAGCGACAGTTTCAATGGTGTAGAGGGGATAAAACTCCACTGGACTAGATTGAGGAGAGAATGGGAGATGAGGGAATAGAGGTGGTGAATGCAGACCACTCTGTTGAGGCATTTTCTATGAAAAGGGGCTAGAGAAATGGAAAGATAACTGGAAGGTTAATGGGGTGAAGGGAGGATATTGTTAAGACAGTATTTTTTTTCTTCCCTGAGTATCTAAATGTCCTTAAGTCTCCTTCTCTGCCAGCCAACTATAAATGGATGATCTTGTCTCCTTTTTCACCAATGAAATCAAAGCCAGTGAACATGCATGTTTTAACCTTCCATTTTGTACCTACAAATTCAAATATATCTACATCTAACAATAACCAATTCAACATGGATTTTAAAATATGGTTTTTTGCTGATGTAAACAATATAAGGACGAGGAAGAAATTGCTCAGGCAAGAGAGAAGGAGTAAGAAAAGAAGGCCAGGAGAGGAGTTTCGGAACCACAGCCCAGGTGGAGGGGTTGGCCTTTGATAAGATGGTGGATGCTTGTTCCATCGTAACCAGAAGGAAAGCTGGGACTGCAGGTGAAGCCACCAGTAAACGTGATGTTGGCGAGATGAGGAAGCCCCTGTCCTATTGCGTTTATTTTCTCAGTGAGATGAGGTTGTCACTGTGGAATGAGCCTTGCTGGTGCGGTCGGGGAGCAGAGGACACAGAGGCAGTGGAGCCAGCCTGATAGTTTAACCCGCTCTCGCCCCCTGCATTGCTAGCCCATAATTTGTCCTACGTTCGGCACTCTCCTACTGTGTTAAAGCAGTTCTTGCATTCTCAACAGCCTGCTGTGAGTAGGTTTTTAGATGATTCATTATCACTTATGATGATAATAACTCATTTTTACACTTTTTACTTTTTATAGCATATTCCACATTTATTCATTCATCCTGCCAGAGACGTTTAAATAAATGACTCATAGCAGCTATATTCTGTTTTCTTTATCTTCGTGGTAAAATATAGACAGAGAAAACTGCATTCGCGCTATATGTCCAGTTTAACAAATAATGCTTTTAAGAAAAACAAGTTAACCAGAGAGAGCTCATCTTTGCTCATTCATTCAGTTGACGAACCTTGTTTGAAATGTCTGCTGTGTTCCAGGCCCTGAGCCAGGAGCTGGGGCTACAAACATACAAGGCAAAGCCACGTGTCCTAAGGGGTCGGGGAGGAGGGCAGGTGAAACAATCATGGAAATACATCGTTGCAAAGGTGTTCACTAGTTCCAAAATGGAGATATGCCCCAAGTGCTACCTCCTTTTAATAACCCTTTACAGTAACATTAAGAGACAGGAGTCCTTATGAGCTTCATTTTATAGATGAGGAGCCTCAGACTTTGAGCAATTTAAATGGCAAATCCTAGGTCATGCAGCTAATAAGTAAAGCCAGCGCTCAGACCCATGTCTTCTGACCCGAAACCCTATTTCCTTTCCCCGAGCCATGGACAAGAATAATAGAAGAGGAGCTCTAAAACAAATGTTCTTCAGTCATTTAGGGAGGGAGAATGGCCTGACAAGCCTGTGGAAAACTCCAGTGGCCCTCTGCCTGGGAATGCCCTGAGCAAGCAGGGAACTAGTTGAGAGTGTGGTGTCTGGACCTAGAGGTCACTTGGGCCCAAATTCCCCTGCAGCCAAAGGAAACCCACGAGGTTCTTCAGTCAATCTCTATGCCAGGCCGTGCGCACCGTGGGCTCCTCCCCACCCCTATGGCTTTGCCTTTCTGTTCCCTATGCTGGGCCAATACCAACCTCCTTTCCTCCAGCTCTTGCTCCTCAGTTTCTCTAAAACCTGCCTCAGAAGGAATGTTCCTTGAAAAGTCCCTCTACAATCTGATCCTGCCCCTTCTTTTACTCCCTCGCAATCATCACACCATCTCTACCATGTTGCCATCAACGCACTCTCTATGAGTATTCTCCCACTTTCTACTGTAAGCTTTGACCTTCCCATACCCCCAGTGCTTTATATCATAAAGTCAAGGGCAATATTTCTTTTATTTATCTGTAACTAGCCATAGAAGAGGGTTTTCAGTAGAATAGGATACTCAGTACTTGTTGACAGATGGTCTGCTTCACCAGTTGACTCACTGCCTAAGTGAATAAACAAATGTTTCATTTAAACAGTGAAATGCTTTCCAGAGAAGAAGCAGTTGGGATACAGAGAGGTCAATGGGAAGATGATGGCCTCCTGGATCCTTTTCACCACTCTTGCTCATTGGGGGCGGGGGGAGATTATTATCTGCCAAAGACCACATTCTAGAGCCTGGACCCTGCCCCTTCTCTTCTCTGTAGTATCCCCCTACATCAGTCCGACAGAACCATTTTTAAGTGCATAACCTGTTTTATTGTGGAGACTCTTCTGAGCCCAAGCTCTGTGTAGATTAGGGAAAGGTAATTAATTAACTGGACCTGACATAGTTGGCTAACTAATGAAGTCCTAATGGCAGAGTCATTTTATTTAAATCCACATGCATTTCAGTGAATGGGCATTTTTGCTACTAGGCTGGTATGTAATTCTTTAATTCTCTTTTAAAAATGTGTCAAAATAAATTTGAGGCCCAAGTGGAAGTCATTCCATATTTTAAGCAGAGTTAGAAAACTTGCCTCATTTTTCAGACAACAGGACATGTAAACACTGCTCTAGCCATGGCATCCAGAGCACAGGCTGACACAAGAACTGAACTCATTGGGGTGGAAGACGGTCAACAGAACCCTGTTCATCATGGCCTTTGGAAATGGTCAAGACATCTCAAACTGAGGGAATCCTGTGCTTTTCAGATTCCACAGAATTTGTAGCCTCTTTCTAAACTGAAGAGGAATGTTGCGTTTCTGTTTGGTGGACAACTGCCCTTTAACCTCCAAAGGGCTGGAACACACATGTCCTTCCACCTCAATGCCCAGGGTTGGTCCAAATATCGGGCCATATGGAATTAGACACCAAGGCTCTTTTAGGGCTACCACATCTAGGGACTGAAACTGATGAAAAGACTCCACAGATCCAGTTTAGCCTGGCAGCAGGAGCCTCAGCATGCTGTCTTATTTAATGGAAACGTTGCTGACCTCCAGATTCCTGAATTAACTCCAAAACGCAGAAATGCCAACATGACCCAGGCTGCTCTCCAAGCTCCATGCCTGCATCTGTCCGCGGGTTTCTCTAAGCAGCCCACGTGGGCACTTTGTCCTGAATAAGAACACTCCCCAAATCAAAACCCCAGAGATGCTGGGTTAGGAAAATGAAGGTTTTCTGCAGATGATCTCCAGGACTATTGTTTGAAGGTTTTTGTCACTGCTGGAAAGGGGCAACTCCCCTCAAACAGCTGCCATTCTTTCAGGGGCTCCAGGCCTGTCCACTCTGTTGGCACACCAGGCCTTTCTTCACCTGCTCAGGACACAGGTGGAGGACACAGCTGCAGCAGGAGAGTGAATCAGACATGGTTACCAAGACAAAAGGGAAACACAACCTGCCCTGAACACAGTCCCTTAATTCTACCCAGCCCGCATGGTCTGTGCCGCTGGACCTGGGATGGTTGCCAGTGGGATGTGTGATTTCTGGCACCAGGAGTCAAGAACTCGTTTGATTTATTTAGATGTGGTGCCACCATTGGGTGGGTCCCCTAAGGTTTCTGTGGCTTCCCACTTCAGATTTTCCCTTCACTCCACTCCCCAGAGCCCCTGCCAAGCCTGCCATGCTTCAGCCTGGTCCAAGCCAGCCCTAAGAATCTACTAATTAAAGGTTCTCCTTTGACATCCTTCATGTGGCAATTTAGGAAACTCCAAGGCAAGCCCTAATCTGAGGACTTGAGCCCAGGTGGTATCATCGGGTTTGAACACAGGCCTTTAACCCCAAGGCCTTAGATCACCAGCCCTTCCCAGAAGCTGTCAATCAAAAGCAGCAAGTAGGTTGGGCAAGTGTCCTTGGTCACCCCGAAAGATCTACTCTTGGGTCTTCACATCTGCAGTCACTTCGACCGTGGCTAAGTGGTTTTGTCCTCCCCTCATCCTCAGATTCCATACTCTGCTGTACCCGCCCAGAACCCCTCAAATTGTAGCTGAGCTGATCCTGGCCCTTAAAGTAAACAGAACCATGGCATATGGCACTGCTTCCTGTGGTGACCTGCATCATCCTGGCCGTGTAGAAACATGGATGGAGGCCTCCTCGGCATCTATTCCCAGACAGGCATTCTCAGCAACCCAGGCACTCTAGGACATGATGCTGCTTCCTGGGGAAAATCACTTGCATGTCACCTCCTAAGGGGATGGATCTAGGCAGCTGTTTTCCCCTGAAAGCACAGGAATGAAAGTAACAGCAGTTGTCATTTAATTGGGTAGCAATCTGGGAGCCATCTATTAAAGGAAGAGCTTCTATGCAGGGATGATCGACTGGGAGAGGCTGCCTGAAGAACTGTGCTGAAAACTCTAGTGCTATAATTAGTTTCCCGAGCAAAGGATGCTGTGGTTGGTTCGCAATGTCTTCCATGGGTGTGAGGAAGGAAAGTGGAAACACAAGGGCTACACATGTGCCATCCCTGTCTTTCATGCAACTTCCAAAATCCTCCTTCTTCCCATGGGAGTGTCCTCCTCACAGTGAGGGGAGGAAGATAAAGACAATATCTCAGATGTCTCTTCTCATCTTTCTGGGAGATGGCCCATTTCTCTTTATATGATCCTTTAGCACCTTCCCATCTCATGAATTTCTTCAGTCCACCATCAATGGACCCTTTGCTGTACATGCTAGAAGCTGCTAACTTGTCCTTCACCCCAGAGTTTCTGGCTGTAGTCATCATTTCCTCTGGGAAATCCTTGTTCCAGTCACCATTCCCAAGAGTGCCGGACCAGTGACCTTTCCCTTCATCCTCACATCCCTCCTGACCCTCCTGACCTTTATGTTTCATGCGTCCTTGGTAGATGATCCTTTCCTCCATCTAAATTCTTCGTTCCTCTCCCTCCCATTGGCCCATTCATTTTAACTTCTCCACACACCAAATGATGGAATTCTAATTATTTATGTGAGGATATTTTTGTATATTTCACCTAAGTCAACATTTACTGAGAAATTTTAGTGCATATAGAACCTTATATGAGATTCCATTCAAAAACACACCCCATCCCTGTCTATTGCTTCTTATTACTGTGTGCTCTTCCATGTTCAGCATGTTATAGACGTTCATCATATCATTATATCAAAGCCATTCCCTAACCTTCAGTTTCGAAAGCTTCTGCTGCCAAGCAGTTTCATGCCCTACAGCTCTGAGCCTTCTCATGCTTTTAGTCCCAGTGAGTTCCAAGCCCCCTCTCCCCCTGGAATCCACCCCATCTCTCACTTTTCCTCCTTTCCTGCTGCTCTTCTTTTCTCTCCTTCCTTCTTCAGTCAGAGGGAACTGAGGCTCCACGTGAATAAGTGTCTCTCCCAAGGAAAATATATTTTTGGCTTTGACTAGGAAATCCTTTTTCAGCATGAATAACACAACTCACCATCATTTTACTTCTGTCAATTTTTAAGCAATAGCTTGAGCAGCAGTAGGTTGTTTGGGAGCAGCCAGGAAAATGAGCTCTGGCCCACGTGCCCCAGACCAAAGGAAATCAGACATTGGGCCCAAAGGCAGTAGCACAAACTCTCCACTTCCGATGTTTTTCCTTTCCATTTGGTTTCCATGGGGCCCTGTGTTGGGGGCAGGGAGGGCTTCCAAAAGTACTGATTTGTATTCTTTAGCAAATAAGGTACTGAATTTCAGGATGGCAAAAAAGAGAGCACTGAGCCATGGGTGAGGGAC
Organism: Equus quagga; assembly: GCF_021613505.1. Taxonomy (NCBI): domain Eukaryota; kingdom Metazoa; phylum Chordata; class Mammalia; order Perissodactyla; family Equidae; genus Equus; species Equus quagga. The sequence continues at coordinate 25,164,462 of NC_060281.1, forward strand.
TACTGCCTGGGATCTTTGGAGGCCCAACATTTTCAGAAACCCGACTCCAAGGCTGATTTTGAGAGGACGTTGTTGGCTGCGGCTTCTACCTAAGTGCTCTTTCATAGGGTGGAAATCCAGAAGAGGTTGCACCTTGAGGACCTGTCAATGTTTTCCATTCAACTTCAAACTCAGGGTTGCAATGTCGTGTTTTAGGGACTGAGATTGAGAAATTCCTCTCCTTTCGGGTTTTGGGGTTTTTTTTTTGTTTTTTGCTTTGTTTTGTTTGAAATTTTATACTGCCCTGTGATACTTTAGTTGCTCTCCTTTAGGTTTGAAACAGTCCTGTGATTCAGCAGGCCAGCGGGCTTCTCTGAGTCATCCGTATTTTCTGGGATTCAGCGCTGGGGACCCATGATTGAAATTGACTAAAAGGAAACAACTAAGAGCTGGAGAGGAGTGTGGCCGGTCAGACCTCCTGAGAGCCTAGCTTCGAGGAGCATCTGGGTCTGACAGACTAAACAAAGTGGGGAAGAACACACAGCTCATCTCTCTTGCCATCACGCCTCCCCTTTCAAGCTCAGATCTCCCCAAGTCTGGCACCAGCCTGAGATGCCATCTTGTGTCCCATCTTTGCAGGACCTGTTAGCTACTTGTCAACAAATCATGGAGTGTTTCTTTGCTAGCCTTAAAATAGTGATGCCTTCGAGAGTATTTGCATTTTTACAAAAGCTTCTTGGAGTTGAATGCATCTTTAATGGTGGGCTGTGAAGCATGGGGACGTGGAGTGGGGAGAAGATGGTGTTGAATTTCTAAAATCACACCCCAGGGGAGCAACCTGTTGGAGGGAGGAAGAGTGTTGGACGCGTGCCTCAGTTCCCCCATAGCGTCACGGCATGCCATACCAAAAGGAAATCATTAAGCATCTAAAACATTCACTCATTCATTCATTCAAAAGACATTTTGGGGGGTTGGATTTTTGTTTTGGGGGGGCAGGGTTTACTAAGGAAGATTCGCCCTGAGCTAACATCTGTTGCCAGTCTTCTTCTATTTTGTATGTGGGTTGCTGCCACAGCATGGCTGACGAGCAGTGTAGGTCCCAGCCTGGGATCCAAACCTGCGAACCCTGGGCCACTGAAGCAGAGTAGACCAAGGTTAACCAGTACACCACGGGGCCTGCCCCTCAAAAGACTTTGACCGAGTTCCTCCTTCACGCCAGGTACTATCCAGGTGCTAGAAGTATTGCAGGAAATAAGTCCCTGCCTTCACAGAGCTTACAAATTCTAGAAATAAAAGTAGAACATATTAACAGGTGCAGTGCAGTCTCGTGGATGAATCTGTCTGAGGCCCACTGCCTGCCCCTCCGTCAGGCAAACTCTCCCTGGGAAAACTGATCTTGGAGCAAAACTGATGTCCTTGAAAACCTGGGCAATTGTTACCTCTTTAACTGAGCCTCAGTTTCCTCCACCATAAAGTGAAATTACGACCCGGGATCATGGAGAAGTTTAACTGAATAGTCTGCAAGAAAGCACGTGGTACAGTGCTTGGTGGAGAATCTGTAAGGAATTCATTTTTTTAGTCACCCAAAGGTCATTCCTATTGGCTGGCAGAACCGCTCATATCAATCAAGTTGCCCTCTTTAATCCACACTCCTCCTCTGCCCCCTCCGCCTGGGATCTTCTTCCACTTCTTCTCCACCTCCCAAATGCTGCTTCAGCCTTCAGAATCCTCCCCACACTCCCTGGCAAAGCCGACCCCCCACCTCCATGTTGCCCAGCCCTGGACAGGTGCCTCCCTGACAGCGAGCAGCCACTGCCGTTGTTATTGTTGGTTCCCTTTTCTTTCTCCCTTACTAGACGTTGAATTCTTTAAGGGCAAGGATCAATGCTTTAATCCTCTTTTTCAAGCTTAGATCTCTGTCGCATGCCTAGCACAATGCCTAAGATACTTGTGGAGAGAATAAATAAATAGATGATTATCTCCATCTGCAAGGTGAGATTTTGGTCTCTCTCATGCTCCACTGTCCTTGCTCTTTCTAATGCGTACAATGTGTGCTTAGGGCAAGAGCTTGCCGTAGGAGAAAGCTGCTTTCTAAATCCTGAGAGGGAAGAGGAAGTGATGACATGGCTTCAGTAAATGAAAGACGTTCATTAACTTTGTAGGTGACCCCACATTGGAATGAGAACTGGTATATTAGTACAGTTTAAAAGGAGCTGCATATGGGCTCTGGAGAAGCAGAATGAAGGTGGTCAAGAGCAGGACTGAGAGGGAGCCTGGGGTCACACTCCACAGCTGCCTATGGAGTCCTTTCCGTGTGCCCTTCTTTGCGGACTCTCGACCTCACCTCCATGCAGCCGCCATGACATCTCAGTAGGCTTCCAGGCCTCGCTTTGCCTCTTTGCCTTCAGACTATGGGCATCATCAGCCACCTCCCCTTGGCCTCCCTGAGCAGACACTCAGGATGCTAGCTGCCAGGATTGTAGCCATCACACTAATGTCCATTCACCTGAGTCACCACCATCCAAGAACTCCAATTCCAGGATATTCTCTCCATGATAGCAGGAGGAAAATTGATACCATGTTCCGGGCGATAAGCCCATGGCACTGCAGGACCCCAAGTGCCTTTTAAATCACCAAGAGTATTCAATACTCCCAGTGTATTCACACTCCCTAGAATGTGTACTTTACTAAATTTTAAGGCTTTGATTGGTGATTCAAGTATATGATATGGCCCTGGTCCCAAATTTCTTAGCAAGACCTTCAAGATTCTTTGCAAAATGGTTCCAAACTCCCTTCCTGGGCTTATCTCCTCTGTCTCCTCAGGTCCTTCCTGCTGCCATTGCCCAGGCCCCTTCACACTTCAGGGAATACCCGTGGTGGGGGGTTTCTGCTGATTCTAAGTTCTTCCAGGACAGACTGCTGTACCAGTGCCATGGGCACTGAAAAACCTCAGCCTGACCTTTCCACCCAGCTGTCAGTTCAGACTGTTGGCTCTAAAAGAAAGCAGAGCCTGGGAGAGAAAAGGGCACAAACCTTCTCTTTCACTGTAGCTTTTTGAGCAACCCTCCACCCTGTTTCCCTCATCCCTGCTGCGACTGGTTGGTGGAAGCCTCCTCATGGCCTCCTCTGTGGGAGGCAGGCTCCAATGTGGTCTGTGTGGAGCTCCTCTCTTCCCCAACTCTATTCCAGAGAGACTCGACCCCTCTACACTCTATTGTTATTTTATCATGCAGTAAAAAAGCATGCATTGTTAGAACTGGGCACAAACCTTGGCGGGAAGAGGTATGGAATGAGTCCCTTGGCTCCTGGTGGGCTCTGCTAGATGAAAAGTGCCCCCTGGCTAAAGTCTCTCATGCATCAGCACTCATCTTTCTGAGTCTCGCACAAACCCGTTCCCAGGCCCACCCAGTTCTGGAGTGTGCGGGGCAGATGTGGAAACAGAACTGAGCCGGGCCCATTTGCTTCTGATTGGAAAAGGGTGGGGTGTCTCTGTGTGCCTCACCATTCAGACATTCTTCATGGTGCTATTTTTATCAACGGTAATCATTAAATTGGTGTCAGATGGGCTGGTCCAGTTCCTCACCCTGAGGCTGGGTGATGGGACTCAGCGGGTTTTTTCCAAGCAAGAGGAGATGTGGTCTGTGGCCCATATGGATGCATCTCTGGAACCCTGGGCCTCAGTAAACTCCTCCAGTTCTGGACTGTGTTCCTACGTCAATTAGAGCAAGGCTCACCATCACCCTGGTTCATTCTTGACCTGGTCCATCTAGTAGAAGGGTGTTGAGCAACTTCTAAATGCCAGGCATTGAATGTGACACTAGGGATTCACAAAAAATTTATCTCTACCTCCTAGAAACTTGCATTTTACTGGAAGGGATTGTTGTGTGAAGTGCCAGTGTCTGCTGGGCTGTGCATGTCACAGAGGCATTGATAGGTACACAGGGGAGGGAGGGTTCGTTCTGTCTGGGCCTTGAGGATAGCTTCACGGAGGTGGTAACCCTCATCCAGGGCTTCAAAGATAAGTGGAGTTAACTGGATGAAAACATAGGACAAGGAACTAAGGGCAGGGGCATAAAAAATGACTCCACAGATTCAGTCAAAATCCACTGTGATGGGGCTCTCGCCCGGGGAGTCCCAGGCACACAGCTGCGTTGACCCCCACCCTGGGAGGCTGCAAAGAGGAGAGCCTTGACACAGGAATGCCACCTGCTTACTCTGAGGACCCTGGCCCTTCTGACTCTGGGTTTCAGAACTTGGCGCCTGAGCAGAGCCCAGCAGTGAGGGTTGGGCTGTGGCGCCGACGGTGATAGAGGAAGCTGAAGTCAGACAGCAACTAGGGACCTTCACCATGGTCTGCTCACGGGTCTTGAGATTGAGAACCTAACTCCTGCGTAGAACTGAAGCCCCTCACAAGCCACAGGAAACGAGGAGGAGTCGTTCTATGGAGACTAACAGCAGACTTTTCCAGATACTAAATCTTTCAGTCTGGATTATACTTCTCTTAACTAAATGTCTGGAAATTCAGGGTGAAATTTAACAGAAAATCAAAACGGGGCATAACAAGGAAGCGGGGGGAAATGTGGCACCGAATGATGGCAGAAAGCGCCCTTGCAGATGTTCTCGGCAGTCCAGGGCTCGGTGCTCTGGTTTTCATTTCCTCTGACGAGACGTTCCAAACTCCACCCCCAGCTAGTCACGTGGATGTGCAGGCACAGTCCTGCAGGGGGCAGCGCTGGAAGGGCCTGGGGCCACCTGTCTGGTCAGGAGCCTCTCTGCTGTGGGCCTCTTGGAGCCAGGGCTGCTTTGTGGTCTGACTAAAGTGACAATGAAATTAATGAGATCCCGATGCCGTGACTGAGGCCCGTTCCATGTGTCTCCAAACAGGGATGAGAGAGGAAATGTCATTAGGACGCCAGGAGGCTTTTGAAATCTTCAAGAGGGACCATGCTGACATCGTTACCATCGAAGACAACAAACAGACTCTGAAACAGAGGTAAGACTGACTCGGAGAGCAGCTGGTCCTCCAAGGCTTAGCCGGGCCAGCCGGGAGAAAACTTGCTACTCCATCCTCCCTAATCTGCCCAATGTAACTTCTAAAAGAAAGACTTAACATTTATTCAGTCTTACTTTGAATTACGTCCAGCCTCTTTCATACATGTGAGCCTTATCATCCCAGTACTGTTGGGTAAGGAGCATCAGGACAGGGTCTGTTACTGACAGCACTAACTCAGTGTACAATTCTCATGTCTCTGTATGTTCCCATCAGCCTGTGACCCTATCGATAACTTACTGCTCCAAAGGCAGGAAAAGAATTTATGGACTAGATTATACCTTTAGAACACTCCAGGCCCTCCAGCTGTTCTGGAGAGTGGTCCTGCATTTCTTAGTCAAAGGAAGTATACATACACACTTCTTGTGACCCAGAAGCCTCCAGTGTGTTCTCCAGGCCAGAAGCAGAGCCAGCAGGATCGTCTGCTGACATGTTGTCAAGCAAGGCTGCGTTCTGGACCCTTTAGAAAAAACTCAGAGGTGTATAATTTGTTTCAGCTCATCCGTGAATTAGACGCATGTCCTCAAAATGTAGCGAACAGAAAGGCTGCCAGATGTATGGGTCTAAAGTGCAGGAGAGAGAGTTCTAGACTGTGAACTCTCATATGTCACATGTGACTCTGGATCTTAGCACACGGTAACTTTTCAAAAACTATCTGTTGAATTAAAATGAGATCCAGGATTGAGAGTCATGTGCTTATAAACGACAGTTCAAGGAAGCCAAAGAAGTGGACGAGCTCTCTCAGGAAAACCTGTAGGAGTGCAGGGCGTAGAGGGTAGGACCCCAGGGGAAGCTTTAAAGGAAAGGGAGGGGATGGGAGGCCATGACGGAGCCTGAGAAGAAGCTGAGAGAGAGGAGGGAGAACAGGAGAGTGTGATGTCCTGAAGCCAGGAGGGCAACCGGCTCCAAGAAGAAGCTGCTGTCCGTGGGGTCAGATGCTAAGGAAATAAACAGGGGGAGCTGGAGAGCACACGTGGAGGTGGCAACGAGAAGACCATGGGTTGGCGTGCTGCGCGTGAAGGGGCCAGTGATAAAGAACTGAGCAGACAGAGCCAACAGTGTGTTCAAAAAGTTTGTGATAAATGGAAAACATTTAAGAAAAAAAGGCGGGTAGCTTAGGGAGAAGGGAAGTTCGTTTCAGTGTGGGGGAGAATTGGCCAAGACTGCAGGCCACAGAAGCAAGCCAGCGGCAAGACAGAGACGGAGAGACAAGGGAAAACAGTGGCCCAGCAAGGCTTCAGGGAAGCAAAGGCTTGGGGGAAGTGAGCCTGCAAGGAGGCCTGGAAAGAAAAACAAAGCAAGACCTGCTGACGCGGGTACATTTAGCAGGAGGGAGAAAATCCGAGATGACCTGTTTTCTCTGTGAAAGTTGAGGTGGATGAAGAGACTTGAGGATGATGATGAAGGTTGAATACAACTGCCCCAGGGAGTGGGGAAGAGGGTAGAGCTGGAGGAACGAAAGGCAAGCAGCAGTGAGGGCCCAGCCTAGATTATTAGCCAATGGCTTTGACGCTTGAGTGCGGGCTCTTAGATCACTTTAGGCATGCAGTGAAGGTGACAGGAGTGTAGCGGGAGCAGCTGTGGTGGGGCCCAGTCCAGCCCCTCTGAGTCCAAAGAAGTATATGTGCCTTTGTGACCCAGCAATTCCACTTCCGGTATATCTCCCAAGAAGTTCTCCCATGGGTTCGGAAGGGGCACATATGTGGATGTCCACGGCAGCCCTGTTTGCGGCCAAGGAGAGTTGGCAGCCCCCTGGGCATCCATCCCTGGGGCAGCGGAGAGGCGAAATATCGGGGAAGCCGTCCGTGGAGACGGTGCAGCAGGTGGGAGCGACGGATTAATGTACACACACCAACAAGGACAGATCTTCATAGCATAGCACTGAAGAGCATGCACACAACGTATGTAAATTATCAATATGTGCACGCAAAGCAAACAAAGACAGCCAAACAAAAAGATATACTTTGGCATGCTTTAACCACAAGAATGGTTGTCTCCGTGGGGGAGCAGAATAGGAGCAGGGCATGGGGATAAAAAGAAGTGAATGAATAAAACAAGGCAGCGGGGGAGAAAATACAGTGACTCTAGTGACAGCTGAGGACTCTCTCCCTGGAAAAATGAACATGTGTACATCCACACGAATTTTAGCATAGGAATCCAGGGGTTTCGTAAACCTTCTCCTGTAAATCTGCGTTGTTTTTAGTATAGGCCATGCGTTTTTAGTATAGTCAGTTAGACGTGTCATAAAAGGCTACCTTGTCTGTCTAAAGATAGGTGTGTCAAGCTGGATGACAGCTGCCTCATCCAATAGCAGATTCCCAAGAGCCCTCAGCTGTGTCTATACCCGAGGCTTCATAGCTTACACGAGCGCCACATAACCCTGGCTCCATGTTCAAAAGACCCATGGAGCTTGTAAAAGCTACCAAGGCCTGGAGCTGTCTCCCCAGATATTCTCATTTGACCAGGTAGAGCCTGAGCGTTCACTTTTGCAGATTCCATAGAGCAACCAAGTTTGAAAACCACTGGTTCAGAGATCCAGAACCTCTGAGGTAGGATCCCCAAAACTCTACAGGGTAAACCAATTACCAAGTGATTCTTTAGCACACTCGAGTTTATGAACCACTAGCTTAGGAAGAACACAGTGCCTCATCTTGCTTATTCTAGAACTGGCATGGTTCCTGGTTCTGGTTTGAACCCTTGAGTTTGGGTCTGTTTCCAGCGAGGGCGTGGGTTGGGGGGAGGCAGGGATGAGGATGTTGTGGTGAAGCCCTCCAGTACGGAGCTCACTTAACTCCAGTACCAGAGAGTTCTGACAATCCAGGTGACAAATGCGCTTTTGGGTTTAAACCCATCTAAATCACACAAGATGGGCTGGTAATACTGGCAGCCCCGTCTTCCTTGTGGCCATAGAGCAAGAGGATTAATGAAACTCGCACAAAGCTTTCCTCTGAAAAGAGGTTTTCCCAGCTCTAAATCAGTCTTTTTAAATCAAGTGAAAAGTCGAGAGACCGGCCCATGTTTTTTAAAAAGTCTGCATCTGTTTAATGTTACTGTAATTACAATCATTAAAGGAATATATGGTCCTGGGGAGTGTAACCCAGGACCTACCCCTTTTGCATTCATGAAGAGTCTTCAGTTATCAGATAGTAAATGCACATAACTGCTGAAGGCAGAGAACATAGAGGAAATGTTTTTATATGAAAACAAATGACTGCACACCAGTGCTCCTACAGCAGACATCAAGATAAGGCCCCAGAGAGGCTTATAGGGGTGTCTTCTGGCCCGCCCTTACTTTAGGAACCGGTCTGCAGTATCCCTGATCCCCACCACCTTGGCTCCCACTGCCTCTCGTGACCAAGAGCACCAAGCGGACCATCTGTGAGGGGACTGACCCGCCCGAGGAATACAGTGATGCACCAAGGGGTTTACTCAGGACAGCGTTACCTTACTATTTCCTAGCTCTACTTCTAGTTGACTTAGAATCTCGCCTCTCTAATAGCCCTCAGCAACCAGGACCCAGCCTGGCCTGCCATTTCATTCCCTGCTTCTTACATCAAGTAACTCTATCATCTGATGGTTCCAGTATTGTGACGTCATGTTGGCAAAGTCCACGAAAGAGGGGCTTGGGACTGATTGTCCCTATACATGAGCCTTGGATCAGCGCAGCCTCTCCACCTCATGGCAAGTAGGTTCTAAGCCCAAATGTAGGGACTACTGGTGGCCCAGGATCCCTTCTGACTCTCCCAGCTCCACAAGAGCATGAGAGTTGATTTAGAGTTTCAGGAAGGGACAATGGTTGGCCCATACCTCTGTCCCTGTTACTTAACAGGAGAGTTTTCTTCCCCTTCTTACCTGTATCCTTTGCCACCCTCACAGGGGATTTCCAGTGTCTCTCAGCTCTGGCCCCCAGTCTGGGGGAAGTTGTGCTGCCTGCATATGACCACAGAAGCAAGACGTTGGCACATTAATAGGATGTTTGCCCTTCATTCAACTAGAGTGTATGAGCCAGTTCTTAAACCGGATTTTTCAGTAGAGGACAATTGTGATTCAAAATCACTACACTTTCCTGGCATGACTCGTCCTCATAGCATATAGTAATACCAAGAGAGGCTGGAAACCCTTTGCTTGGCAAATACCAGTGCCCAGGCACCGCATCGCGATCTTTCTTTTGTGGCAGGTCTGTCCTACAGACTGAATCCCTCAGTCATAGAGTCCCATTAAATAACAAAAGAAGAAATAAACAGGGAGATTAACTGCAATTGGAAATGAAGGCGTTGATAATGTGAACTAAACCAAGAAAAGCGCCTCTTCACCCTCAGACATAGAAGAGAACAGCAATGTAAAACCAACAGCAAAACTGGACGGAGGTGGAGAGAAATCTCGTGGCACCACCTGGAAATAACGTCCATGACAAACAGGAGTTCCCTGGTTCCAATTAGACTTCAATTTTAACCTTTATTATTTTTCCATTTGCTTTTTGTGTTTACACCTTGTCTCCTGAACTAGAATTATAAACTCTGAGAGCAGAGATTAGATTAGAATCTTTTCAGCCTCCCCACGGTTTTCAAAACAGTGCTGGCCACAAAAATCGTACTCAAAAACACTTTTTTGCTTGAGAATGACAATTTGAAATTGACTGTGAGAAATCTTAGTCAAGAAAACTGCTTGAGAATGCTTGTAGCTTCCTAGAAGTAGGAGAATGCAGCAGCAGGCTTCTTGGGCATCGAGGAAAGAACTGCTCAACAGGAGACAAGAGAAGGCAGCCATCTTGATGGGGAAGTGAGATGAAATAGAAAAGGAATATTGGTATTAAAAAAAAGTGTAAGGGAAATGAAAGATAGGTCTTCATCGCAATATAACAGAGGCAGCCAAGGTACCATGTCAGGGACAGGTCTGCAGAGAAGGAAATGGCATAGATACAGACCTAGTCTTCTCTCTTCCCCTCTGAAGGGGAAGATATTGGATACTCACTCTATGAATAAGCAATATATTAAGTTAATCACCCTAGACAAGAAGGCTAGGAAAGATGTCATAGGAGCCCCTAGCCCTCCAGTGACATTTTTACCCCACAGGCCTGAAGAAACCATCCCAGCTGACATGACAGGAAATATGACTGCAAAGGCTCTTGGAGACTGAGTGGCTTATGAACACTAGCTCCTCTCCATGGCGTAGGTTAAAGCAGCCACTGCCCGTGGTCCCCAGTAAATTGGCTGTGGTTCTCATTGTCCTGGGGCAGAGCCAGGTCTGGGGCTTCCTCAGCTGCTCCCCCAGTAATGACTTATATTTCTGCCTGACACACACCAAGGGCAGGATGAGATTCTCCCAGGAGCTGGTCTTAGAAGTTACATGAGATTCTGTCGCAATTCCCCCGTCCTTTTCACTCCCACTGAAGATGAGAAACTTTGCAACTGTCATGGGTGTCCTTAACCATTGACTTGTAAGGAGCCCTTCTGACCCTTTGGTTTGCTGAGAGAATGATATTCATCCATTATTGTCTGTCGTTACTGCTTCCAACATGCAATCGCACCTCACAGTTCATCATGCCCCCACGGGGTTCCTACACTGCCAAGGGGTGGTCCAGATTCACAATCACAAAGCACATTTGCATGCATGTGCTTTCCACACCAACCCAGCCCTGAGACACGTCTCATCCTAATCTTAGAAATGAGCAATCTGAGATCCGGCTGCTAAGAGGTGGAGTGGATGTTAGAATCTAAGTCTGTGACTCCCAGGTCAGTGCTTTCCGCGTTGCACACATGCCTTGTACACACGCTCATGCATGTGCTGCTTCTTCTATTGTACAGGTATGTGGAATGCTCACTATGTACAAGCCCCTGTTCCAAGCTCCGGGAATAGGAGAGTGAATTAAACAAATGTGGTCACCATCCTGGTGGCACTCACAGTATCAAAGGGAAACAAGTAAACAGGCAATCCCAATACAGAGTGATGACACAAGTTCAAGGTGCTGGAGAGCACATGGGGTGACACCCATTGGTCCTGGGAAGCTGTCCAGAGAAAGAGACATCTCAGCTGAAACTGAGGGCTGAGGTAGAAATTAGCCAGATGAAGAGAGAGGTTCCAAGCAAAGGGAACAGCCCCAAAGAGAGAGAGTGTGACGCTTGATGCAACTGAAAGCGATTCAGGCCAGCCTGGAAAGGCAGGTGGACGTGAGAGAAAAATCTAGAGAAGTCAGCAGGAGCCACAGAGCATCAAGAGTCTAGTTAGCAAAGTGATGGAATTTGGACTTTGTCCTGAGGTCACTGGGGAGCCCTTGAAGAGTTTTAAGCAGGAGAATTACAAGATCAGGTTTGCCTTTAAGAAGGCTCTCTCAGGCTAAGATGTGGGAAATTGCCCAGAGGCAGGTAGCATGAATGGAAGGAGCCCAGCAAGCAGTTGTTGAAGTCATCTGGGAGAGAGCTGGCAGCTTGTTCTCTGAGGCAGAGAGGGAATCAAGCTGAGTAGAGTGTTAGGAGGATGCAGAATGGAGGACACCGCAGGGCTGAGTGAAGGGGCTGAGGGAGCGAGGCGCAAAGGGCGGTGTGCAGGTTACTGGCAGGAGCACACGAGTGAGTACTCTGCCCTGCAACGAGCGGAGAAGAGAAGGGAGGAAGGGGAAGTCCTCAGGGAAGGTGATCACTTCTGCCTTGGATGCAATGAATTTTAGCTATCTGCATAGCATCAAATCGGCACTTGGGCCAGGAAATAGGCCACCGGGTCAGGAAATCAAGCAGGGCTGAGATGGAGATTTGGGAGATGTCCTAGAGACGTGCCTATAACAGAATGCCTGGAGAGAACAGGTGACATGAGAGAGGGCCTCGGACAAAACCCTGACGATCACCAGTTTAAGGAACAGCCTACAACAGAAGAGTCTGCAAAGGAGATAGAAGGAGCAGCCAGGGAGACAGGAAAAACAGGAGAGATGGTGATGTGACGCTGAAGCCAACGAGAGAGAACGTTTCCCTCTGGGGACAGCGTCAGGCACAGTGTGGGGCACGCAATGGGTGCAGGTGGATCTGTGAAGGCTGGATGTCACAGGAAGCCAGGCTCGTGAAAGGACAGCCAGACCAGTACATTCCTCCTGCCTTCCAAACCAAGGCGTTATCCAAGGATAGAGACTTTTCTGTGTGGGTGAACACACACTTCCCCGCACTGGAACTGCCCCCAGCAACGCTCCGCTCTCCAAAATGAGCCACGCGGCCAGCGACCCCCTGATAGGAATGCTTTGGCACCAGTAGGGAGAAACCCTCCGGGGCTCACAGGTGGTCCCAGTTGAGTCACAGAGCCTTCTCCCTGCCAGGGGAGCAGCCTCCCCCACATAGGCCGCACCTCCTCAACGCTGAGCCGCCGCTTAGGATGTTGTCCAGGGGTTCCAGGTGCCCTGGGATGGGGACTTGTCAGCACAGGTTCATCCCCTTGGACACAGGTTGGCTTCCTGAGCCATGTCATTAATGGGAATGTGCCTCCTTTAGAAGGTCAGGAGGCAGGAGGCTCCCGCGGGGCAAAGTCCTGAGGAGCAGAACTTAGCCTGGGGCAGGAAGGGGGGGAAAGTGGGACTCAGGGACACTGGGGCTGAGGAGGTGTGGAGATGCAGGGTGGGCCAGGAAAAACGGGGCAGAATGGGGGCCCCGTCAGAAAGGGGTCACCTTCTTTCTCCTTCATCCCTCTGGAAGCCTCCTCTTTCTCCTTCTCACCTTTCTCACCCTTCTCCCCTCCCCTGAACTTCCCCCCTCTTCTCCCTCGGGGCAGGGCTTCCTTAGGCAAGAGTTTGTCTTGACAACCAAGGATCAGGGAGGAACACATGTGGGTGGGGTGGCCTGGAGTGGTGACAACTGCGGAGTGAAGGGAAAATGGTCTCATAAAGACAGGACAGCCCTCAGCCCACACCTCTTCAGTGGGAAAGCCCTTTTTAGCTTGGCGCTGGGCTGCAGAGGAGAGACTGGAACAGCTCGTGGCTTCCCCCAGAGTGTCTGCCAGCCCTGGTGCGGGCGGCTCTCTGGAGGGGTTGACCACAGCACTAAGCAGTTCCCTCTGTCTTGCCTGCCTGGACACGTCGGGGCACCGCCAAGCCCGGGGGCCTCCCAGGCTGGGGGCACCTTCCCTGAGCAGTGCTGCTGTGGAAATTGTCTGTTCTTCCTGCAATATCTTCCCTTTTCCATCTCTACACTGGTTTCCTCTGGCATTGACATGAATTTCAGCAGCTTTGCAGCTTTGCTCTTGTATTTCCCTTTCTCCCCGGAATCTAAATCTTCTGGAACTCTATAGAACAGGTAAGAAGAGGAATCATTCATTGAGCACTGAAGGGCTCTCCAATCCTGTGAAATCCTAGGACCTGGGGATGGGCTCAGTGGCGATCAAACAGTTACAGTCCCCCCACTTGGCAGAACTCTAAGTATGAAGATAGAGTCCTCAACTTCTGGGTGGCCTGGACCAAACCTCAGATTATAGCTGCCCGGCAGACAAAGGCCAGTGTGAGCCCACAGGGCCCAGCGCGTGACCTCAGGTCATGTGAACGCTTGCTGAACTGAATTCAGTCTGAATGGCATCAAATGGAACTGCTCTTCTCCCGGGAGGTGACAGGCCCTAGCTTAAGAGGGGGCATGCATAATCTACGATAAGCCTGAACACCCTTAATAAGGGAGCCAGGAGTGGAGTCCCCAGAAACCCAACACTGAGAGAAAATTCAGTCCCCTTCCCTGGAAACTTCCTGTCTGCAGTCACAGGCCAAACAGACGGATTCGGAAAATAGCAGTGACATAATTCACACTTCTTTTCCATCAAGCACCAAGCAGTCGTGGCAATCTGGCCTTTGCTTGTGTTGTTCCCCTGCCTGGAATGCTCTCCTCTCACCACTTCCTCTGACAAAATCCTAAGCAACTAAAGCATTTATGGATGAAATAATATGATATCTGGAATTTAATGGGACCCAGAAAGATTTGGGGGGTGGGGAGAGGATGGGGAGAAAGGAAATAGTTAAAATCAAATTGGCCAAGTGTTGACAATTATAGTGAAATACGGTGGTGGGTATGTAAGGATTTGTTCTATTACTCTATTTTGTGTATATTTGGAAATTTCCAAAATAAAGATTTCTAAAAACTCTTATGCATCCATAAAACCCAGGTCAATGCTACCTTGTACATGACACCTCCTTGACTACTCCCCACTCATGGATAGGCCCCTCTCTAGTCAAACTAATGGCATGACCACGGGAGCACAATGAGTTACTATAGCCATGTATTATATACTTGTTTCAGAGGTCTTTTTAGTTGCCTCTTAAATTTCATGGCAGAAAGGTTAAGAAGGGAAAGCAACTAACATTTCTTACAAGCCCACTGTGTGTGGAACTGAACTGCACGTTTCTCCTACGGGCCATATCCTATGTCCATTCCATATCCATGAATCCAACAGAAGGCTGGGCTCCCAGTGGGTGTCTCATAAATATTCGTTGGAAAATATAGAGGAATCATTAGGTAAATATCAGCGCAATCATCTGGTAGACTAGTAGGCAGCCATCAAAGATAATGGAGAAGTTTCTAATGACATAGGGAGGGAATTATGTTATAATGCTAAATCAAAAAAAATCAAAGCAGAGGGCCAGCCTCACAGCCTAGTGGTTAAGTTTGGCACACTCCTTCAGCAACCTGGGTTCAGTTCCTGGGCGCAGACCTACACCACTCATCAATGGCCATACTGTAGCAGCCCATATACAAAATAGAGGAAGATTGGCACAGATATTAGCTCAGGGTGAATCTTCCTCAGCAAAAAAAAAAAAAATCAAGGCACAAAATCATGTATATGGTGTGATCTTAACTATAAAAACTGACTAGAAAAAAGACTGGATGAATCACAAAACGTGCTTATTTCTGGATAGAGGATTATCAGGGATTTTTTTTTTCTTGTTTCTGTATTTTCAAAATATGGTGAACATATATAACAGGAGTCAGTAAACTTTATCTGCACAGGGCCAGATAGTAAATATTCTCAGCTTTTCGGGCCGTCCCGTCTCTGTCACGTACTCAGCTCTGCCAGCGTAGCATGAAAGTAGTCTTAGACAATATCCAAATGAATGAGCGTGCCTGTGTTCCAATACAAGCTCATTTACAGAAACAAGAGATGGGCTGGATGCATCTCATGACCAGCCATAGTTTGCTGACCTCTGATGTATTACTTTATAATCAGAAAAAAAACCAATGTTACATAAGTTATATTAAGAATGTATTCTTTGACGATGAGATCTTGGTACTATGATTCATAGAGCCCAGCACAGGACAGAAGGCTTACAGCCATGCCTTATTCTGGTACCCCTGCAGCATAAAGCACTAGAAATAAAAAATCCTAAGTTGGAGAATCTGAGAACAAAAATTCTTTGCTGGATGGAGGAGTAAAAGTTCCTGATGCCAGTAATTACTACAAACTTTATCTCTATTTGTAAGCCTAATATATTTCATTTATTTAGACTTCCTTGTATGTCTTTCAATAAGGTTTTATAAAACTTTAGAGAGCTTTCAGAAATCTATTATTTTTAAAATATAATTTTGGATGAACAGAAAAAATTAAACTATTTTCTTTTTTTCCCCCCCTTCAGATTCTATGAAGCAAAGGCCCTGGGCGAAAGTATAAATGAAGCAAGAAGTAAAATTGGTAAGCAGATGCGACTCTGTGAGCCTCTTTTAGCGACCATTTTCCTGGTGAAATCAGGTCATGATGTGCCTCCAAATAGCCACGAAGCCCAGTTTCAGGGGAGTCCTGCCAAAAGGCGCTGTGAGAGGGCCTTTCCTTGGAAATTTGTCATCTCTCCTGCCATCCATCAGGAAAAGTACTTTCTTTCATCTAAAACTTGAACTTTCATCCTCATGCAGGCCTGAGCCCTAGCATCCCAATGAGAAAGTTTTGTTTTTCCCTGGTGTTTTTCAACAATAGCTCCACGAGTCATAACCGCACGATTACAGTGACATTTCGTACTTTCAAGCTCTGTGAAACATTTTTACACCTCCCAAAGCTTACACGTAGCATTTTTGGCACAGGGGCACATCTTTCAGCACCATGCAATAAGCCAGTGGGAAGATGAGAAGAAAAGCAAGCCATTGTGCCTTCCCGGGGCGCAGGCTGCCAGGCAGGCCTCCCCCACTTAGGGGAGCATCCCTGGGAAGGTAGGTTAAGGCAAGAGGCAAACTCAAGCATGCCTCAGATCTTTGTCAAAGCGAGAGGAAAATGTTTCTTTCCCCCCAAGCTGGAAGACACCCAAGGACCTATCTCCCAGGCTGGGGCAGCTTCGCAGAGGGGGCCCTCGTGCCTTCACCTCTTGCTAGGGAAGGCCAAAGTTGCCTACCCATTCACAGCTGACTCCTGTGTCCCTCTTGTCCCTGTCTTCCTCCCCTCATAAGTGAGGACAGGACAGAAGCCACTATGAGTGTCGCTTTTGGTTTTTCCTACAGAATGTGGAAAATCACGATAGCTTCAGGTTCTTAACCTAAGGTCTAAGAACTTGGATGGGAGGAAAAATGCACCTTTACTTTCTCCAGCCTCTGATGGCCATCTAGCCCTACGTTCAGTGAGGAACACAGACAGCAGACCAGAGTAGAGCCAGCAGCATCCGTCACAGGAGGAAATCACAGATGTTTTCATTTCACAGCACAGCATGGCAGATGTCATAAAATATCTTTTATGCTCATCAGTACTTCAAAATTACAGTAGTTATTAGACTCACCACTAGATGTTTTTTAATTCAGTTGTATAAAAGCACATAGATATTTCTATATCACGGAAAGTTTTAAAATTTTGATAACTATTTCAATATAATTGATTTCTCTTAAAATCCTATGTTTTTTACTTTATGCACCTAAAATCATCATCCTGAGAGGGACTGCCAGAAAGATCCCTGGCAGAAAAAAGATGACAAACTCCTTTCTCGGCCTGGATTCCCAAACCCTCTAAAAGTGCATGAAAAAAATTGGGGACTGAGAGTATATGTGTGCATTTTTCTGGAGATACCGTCTATAGTTTACCTGATTCTCAAAGGGGTTAGAGACCCAGACCAGGAAGGAAATTGACTCGAGACCGATGTCCCATAGACAGCGCCAGGGATTCAGGCAGGAAAGCAGCTCCTGCTGACGTGCAGCCCATTCCCAGCAGCAGGGCAGTGCTGGCCTACCTGGCCAGGTGGCCTGGAAGGAAGGCAGGGTGGGGGCAAGGAGAAGCAGGCTTCAGTGGATCTGGGCTGACTCGTCAGCATCATCTGATTCAAAGGACCCAGTGGTCTGTTTTCATCCCTGGGAGGATAAGGTGGAAAGACCTTTTATAAACTGCTTCTCCCCAAAAGGTTTTGCTCTTGAAAAATATCTAACTCTCTAAACCAAAATAAAACTGTTCCAACACTAATGAGATAGACCCATGATGGAAGGCACCAATGGCCTTTGCTAATATGCTCAGTTTTTCACTCTGAGTACAATGGGCTGTTGTCATAAATAATTCTAAATTCTCCGTAATTTTGATTCAATAACATATTTCAGCAGATCCGGTTTGCCACGTTCTTGAGATGAGGCAAGTCAGACTGCCCTGCATGCAGTGTACAGGTTGTACCCTGCCCAAGAGCCAGGGGTCGAGGGTATGAGGGGTGTAACTGATCTCTCAGAGAGCATGGCTGTAATTCACACACAAAAGGTCCAGATATGCTAGCAGCAGCCCTGGGCACTAGACCTTTGTTTTTTCTGGGTAATAACAGGTAGAATTCATACCAATGTTGAGATTCAAGTTTCCATCGCTACCAAGAAAGTGGCTAGTTCAGTGGTGCTAATAAAGCCAATGTCACTCTTACTTCCCTTTATGCAAATAGCAGACTAAGACCCATCTCCTGGCCACCCATCTTTCAAATGTGCTCTTGGCCCCCTAAGGGGGCCTAGGTATGTGATCACTGAGACTTAGCCTCATTACTGAACAAGCCCCTCATGGTGCTTGACCATGGTAGCCCACCGTCACTGCATCTCAGACACAAGGTTAAGGTTAAGGAGGTAGAGGGTGAAACTTGTTCACATATTTAAAATTTCCAAAGCAACTTTGAAGGAAACTGGTTTCAGGAGATTTATGACATTTCTGAGTGCATTTTTCCTAGGGAGAAATTAAATCAAGTGGAATTTTCAGTTCCTGACAAGTCTTTCAGTGAATTTAAGAGGCAGGAGGTGGGAACATGGCACAGATGTACCATCACATGTGTGGGATGGTGACTCAGATCCGCTCCCAAACTGTGCCAATCCTGCCTCTGGACCCTGAGGCAGAAGTGGGATCTGTGATTTGCACATGGAATTGGCCTGCAGAGAGGAGATGAAAGCTGTGTTTGTGAACTACAGATCAACCAACCCACATGTTTAAAGTTCAGGTTGCCACTGTCTTCTCAGGTAATTTAGTGTTTCTCTGACCTTGTGATCCAGAGCTGTCACTTGAGTTTCATTCTCAAAAGTCCCTAAAGGCTATCAATTCAATAGTGACCACATAATATCTGATTTTTACATGGCATAATCAGTCAACCAAACCTTCCATATTATTTCCTTTTCTTATAACAAGCCAACCCAAACTCGGTAAATAAACTCTTGCCACAAACTCCTTTTTTGTCCTTCTCTGTACACCATTTACGTCAATCCTGATGTTGAAACAGTTGAAATCAGAAATGAAAGAAATAACCAATTTAGAATCTCCTCGTTTCCATAGGAGAGCCATTTTGTTGTATTTATCTGTCCCATACACTAGAGCATTTAGGCTGCTTTTCGTCACAGGGGCTATGTTTTGAAAACGTTCATATACACCCTGCTTCCATTCATCGTATCTCTAAAAATGCCGTTGAGCCCAACTGTGGGAAGATAAATAGACTGCTTTAGAGGCAGTGGCATAAACCAGGCCATTCTCCACTTAGAATTCTGGCGGTAGGTTTTCCACATCAGAGTTCTACCACTGGCAGCATTGTCTTTGGCAACAAAGAACAATGACTGGCTGTTTTTTTGGCATTAAGGCCCACTCCTAGACCCGTCCAGGAACCAGCTGCTTTGGACGCAGGTGAAAGAGTTTGACTGATGCCTCTTGGCACCTCTTCCTCCTCCACAGACCCCTGCAGGCCTAAATGAGAACTAACGTCACAGGGTGCTGCACAGAAGGGTTTTCACCAGTGAGCCAATCAGTGATCAATTCCCAAATCACAGGAAATGTAATTGAAGTAGCTGTTAGCAAGAAGGAAAGGAAAAAAACACTAGAAAAGCTAACAAAACATTCTAGGAGTTTTCTTCTCCAAATTTCTTTCTACTCCAAATTCAAAAAAGGACCTCAACCCACCGTTTGAACAATACTCTTTTAAAAAGTCTCTCTCTCGTACATTTGGGTTTCGGAAAAATTATTTCTCAGATCTGGGTTTCCATCAGCAGAATAATTGGGATGATTTTTCATTTTGTGCATTTTCTAAACTTTAGCTTTCCTTTGAAGTTTACTTCTGGACCTGCTTTGTGCATCTTGGTTTCTAGTTTCTTATCTGGGTGTAGGGAAAAGACGACATCAGGTCACTTTGCTAGATTATGAAGACCCGAGTCAAGCATATCCTTTTGTTACTGCTTGTCACCCCCTCCAAAAGCTAAGCACACCAACAACAGCTTCCACAGTTTATGAAGCATAATACAGGCGGATATTACCATAGGTCAGAGATTCTAAGATACACAATTTGTATAGTCTTAACACCTCTGAAATCAGGATATATTTGACCATCTCACTTGGCCATTTTTCCACATTTTAAAAGCCTCAGGAATGAGGATGAGTCTTACAGTCAATGTAGTCTGGATTCCATGAAATATAATATTATCATTATTTTGCAGATTAAAAAAAAAAAATGGAGTTTCAGTGAAGTGGCCTAGTAAGTAGCCAAACTGGAATTAAAATCCATTTCTGTCCCACTTTAAAACTTTTAAATACCGTATAATATCTCCACAAATTCAGACTTATCTGACTTTGACATTTTCTTCTGAGTTTAAAATTTCGCGAAGCTGTTACTTAGTCTTCCTGAATCTTTGGCCTTTATTCAATGTGCCCAACAAAAGGCTCAAACGAGACCTAGCTCTTGCACACGTCGTCCAAGAAGATTAAAAAGGTCTTTGCAACATGATTAATAATAGGTCATCTTTTGCACAATGGAGCTTAGTAGTGGGAGTGAGAGCCCTTGCTCTCCATTCCACGTGCGCTGGCCCAGGGTTGCATCTGCCCTGGGGAAAGGGCACCTTTTTCTAGTTTGCAGAAAGGTGTGCTATGGGCTTGCAGCAGCCTTGGTAGGACCCAGTGTCCCATGTGGGTTTCAACTATCATTTTCAGTGGTTTGGAAAATAGAACAGAAGGGTTGTATTTTTAGGTTCTATACAATTCCAACTGAGTGGGTTTACTGATGGTTCAGAAAACATGAGAAAATTCAAAACATAAACTTAGATGAGGTTTAGTAGGAATAGGTGTAATGGAAGTACTTATGCTTAAGTACCAAAACGAACAGTAATAAGGACTAGAGAAAGCCTGATTAAGGGCAGGCATGGAAGTATCAGGGATCACGAAATAAAAATGTGTTGCCATAAAGTGAAAAAATACTATATCCTCAAAGGTAAGAAATGCAGAAGTCAAGACATCATGCTTTCACTCTGCCCAGCCTTTCCCCGCATACGTTGCGTTCCCTCGCTAACTCCACCTCTCTACAAGGAGAGAGATGGTGCAGAGAAAAGCAGCTGAAGTGAGGATAGAAAGTTACAAAGTAGATTTTTTGCTATAGTAAGTAGTTCACCACGTGTTTATTTTAAATAACAAGCTCTGCTTGTGCAGTAGAGTATTTAGTTTGATTTTTTTTAATTACGCTCACCAAAAACATTCAATTAATTTGTGCTCAATTTGTATTGGCCAGGATGTTTGGCTGTAAGCATGAAAGGAAATTTACTGTCTCGTGTAACCAGGAAGTCCAAGGAGTACAGCTGGCTTCAAAGTCGCCCTCTTCCTCCTCCTCCACCTCCTCCTCCTCCTCTCCCTCCCCCTCCCTCCATCTCTCAGTGCTACTTGGTTAGGTTCTCGGGTAGCCTCTCCCCATTTAGCGGCAAGGTGCCTCTGAAAGCTCTAAGTTTACATGGTCTGCAGAATTCATAGTCCCAGTAAACAGGATCTTTGCCAACAATGTTGGCAAAAGTCTGCAGGGAGGCATGATGGGCCTGGCTTAAGTGGTGTGCCCATCTCCAAGGCAATCCCTGCGTGCGGGGTGATGAAACACTGCTTGACTGGGCCTACATCCTGTGCCCACTCCTGCGGCGGGTCTCAGCCCATCTGCTCCACATAAACTGAACAAGATTTCTAAGGAATCAAAGAGGTGCTTTTCTCCAAAGGAAGAAATGCGGGGCAGACAGCAATCACATCCACTACAAACCTTTCCGAAATTTGTCTGTGGCCTGAAATGAGACATCTGTAAAGCAACAGATAGTAATTCCTATGAGAAAAGATAACCTTATACTAATTTATCCTGGGCAAAAAGAAAGCTGTGAATGGGGAATTTAAAAACTGGTTTTAAGTACCAGTGCTTCTGCTATAATGAAATGAATGCAAAATTACATGCTAAAAAATAACAGGGATTATAGGAAAATTAAGATTGGGAAGACCTCTCAAAACCCATGTAACTTTATAACTAGAACTCTAAAAAAACCAATTACAATCCTAATAAAAATAATGACATAAATAAAAAGACATGTTAAATTCCTAGTACAAAAGGAAACACTATATGAAACATCATATTTTTTTCCACAAATGAGGCTATCATGATAGAAGAGGCCACAAGGAAGGGTTGAGGCGCTGAGTTCTGGAGCAACACGCAGGGAGATGGGAAGAGCTGCACAATAAGAGAGAAACTCTTTCTACTACAAAAGAGCACCAGCCACGTGGACCGGGAGGAGGAAGGTGGGCAGCAGGGGCCTGTGGACAGTGGCCTGTGTAGCAGGGGCCTGTGCTGCGCTTCTCCACAGCCTGCTGCGCTCAGCTCTGGGAGCTTCCTTCGTATTGAGTGACATTTTCTTAATGGTGCAAAACTTTAACTTACTAGGAAAAAAATCCTACGTGAACAAATGAAACGGCTGTATTACACTGACATCTCCTTGCTCACAAACTACACATGAGCTGACTCCTGTTAGGGAAACATGGTTGTACGAGAACCAACGGTACTTCACTTAGTGTTGCACAGAGGTGCTGATAAATTCTAGTTTATCTTTAATGAGGCTCAAAAAGGAAGAAATAGTTTTCAATTGTATTGAAAGTATAGTTTGATCATGTGAAAAAACATTTTGTCAAAAAAGGTCATTAAATGGATAGAGATTCTAGGGGTCTGTAAAAACAGGATAGACAGGCATCTTCCTGAGGTGACTCAGGCCATGTGGAGATGAAAACAGCAAAGCTGGTTTCTTAAGGTCATTCTGTACAATTCAGAACATTGAAGCTCCAAGACCTGCAGTTATCTGAGTGACAGCCCATAACCAGCATGACTGATGTCCTAATGGGACTGATTGAATGTTTTGCTGTCATAGTTTGGAGATCAAGCAAAAAAAAAAAAAAAATGATTTGAGCAAGCTGGAGGGCTGTAGAGTATATTAACTGACAAGAGGTAACACTAATAATTGTCACGTATGAAGAAGGAAGCAATGATTTGGTCGGAATGTCAGCAAAAAAGATGGATGGCTGCTTTCCAAGAGTCCTGACAGCGTGGTCTTACCTTAGTGAATGAACCAAGGCCCAGGGTCTAGCCTTGGCTGGGTGGACTCAGGAAGACCATGCCAGTCAAACTCACATAAATCAGAGAGGCAATTTTTAAATCTCCCATGGAGGATGTTCTTTTATAGACAGGAACTCTTAAACTGCCTCCATCCAGGACATCGTCCCTCAGGGAACAAAATAGATTAGTTATTGGAAGGTTGATAAATGGGCATCCCCAAGCACAGAAGCTATCAAAACAGAGAGAAGGAGAGGGTTTTGAGAGAGAGGTCCTCACAGTCATGGGGAAGCCTCACCAGGCATCTGTTGCCCAGAGGAGTGTCCATCTCTGCAGCAATTACCGCCAGCCTCCAGGCTGACCATCACTCTTCTGTGCACAGTACCCCTTCTCCAGAAAAGATCAAATACCATTTATTAGGTTTCTACTTATTAAACTATAATTATATCCCACTCCTGCTTCTCAAGAGTGAACCCTAAGTCACTTTGAATAGTGTTTTGGGTCATGGAAACAATCACTTTTAGTTTGTCTCTTTTGATTTTCAGAAATAGAAACCCAGTTGAGCTAGCGGAGGCTTAGGATGGCAATGACAAGAATCTCATCAAGATACAATCATAAGATCTGAGACCCCTCCAAGCTGGAAGGGGAGCCAGAACCAGGACCTCGGGGGCTGTCAGGAACCAACGTGGCTCCAGAGCCCAGTGCACGCTCCCGACGCCTCCCTCGGGGCCTCTTGCTACCTCTGTGCATGTCTGCTCTGGCAACAGCTGGCCCTGCTGCCCATTGTCCCACTTGCTCATGGCTTTGGTCTGCTCTGGCCCTCGCTATACCTGAAAGCTTCCTTTAACATTCTGTCTCCAAGGCTAACAAGCTCATTATTTTCTTGTGTCTTAGCTGAAGGTTATGAGAAAGAGAACTCGACTCGCCCAATTAATCTTTCTAGGCCTTCAGGACAGCAGCTGCTGGCCGGCTTAAGAACGTGCTGTCCTTGTGTCAGAAACCCACCTGTGGTCCAGGTAGCTGTGGCCAGGGAGGAAGAGAGGTCTTGTATTTCAGAAAGTGCCCACCTAGGCAGCAGAGGGTGTGACAGACTGTAAAGAGGATGGGTAAAGCCGTCACAGTGGTTAACATCTCGTATCCTCTTGGTTGTATCTCAGAGAGCTGTGTGAAGATTTTTGCCCGTTCGACTCTTGTAAGGTGATATCAATTCGTTCTTTTTCTCAAGGAAGCACCTCACCATTGCCACTTTGTTTTCCAACAATAATAGTGACTAGTCTTTGTAAAGTGCATGATAATGTATAGGATTTTCATGTTATTATTTTTATGTGGTCAAATCCATTGATCTTCTCTTCTGTGACTTCCTCCATTGCTCTTGGACCTAGAAAAGGTCATTGTAATAGGAATAATGATGGGTTGTTCATTACCCAGTATTTGTTTAATGCTGTCCTAAATTCTCTTATAGTTTTTTATTTTTTGCACTCAACTCATTTAGGATTTATTGTGGAATATGGCATAAGCTGAGGCTCTAAGTTGAATCTTTTTCAAAGAATCAATTTTCCCAGCACCTATTTCGTTTAATGAAATGCCTTAAAATGAAATTCCTTCCCCTCGTAGGAGAGTCATTTCAGATTTTCAGAAGGCAGCTGATGCATTCTAATCTCATCGCAGCGGTAATGTACGTCCTGACATGATAATTTTCATGCAAGTATTTCAAAATTAACATTCCCAGCAGATACTATTATCTAGATATCAGAATAACCCTGCAGAAAAGTACCAACTTTTCTGTAAACCAGCAAGCTCATGGATGGGGAGCAACAGGCACATATCTGTAAGTGGGTGGTCCCCCCAGGCTGAGGGCTCTCTCAGGGTTCTCTAAAGGGAAGGAGGCTGTCTTTAAAGACAGCGGCAAGAGCCAGGCTCACTTTACTCCTTTGCCAGGGAAAGATAGTTGATATCATGTTGTCCACTTCAAAGGAGGAAAAGTGTTTTTCATTATCTTGTATTGATTAAAAGGGGAATCATTGCAGCTGAGGTAGAAGTCGGAGTAGGGGCTTGGTCAGCGGTGCTGAACGGGGAAGAGCGGAAAATAGCAGAGGGTTTGCTGTGTCTACTGTCGACCGCCCTGGAAACACTGATGAGTCGCCTGCTGAAAACTACCCACAGCTTTCAAAAACAGAGCACACCTGAGAGGGGGACTGTCCCACAGTGGCCATTCTGCCAAGGATGGAGATGGCCTTGGTTTGGTGCTGGCTTCGTGTAGTAACATGACCCCGTGGACCAGCCCTGCTCTCTAACACACAGTCTACACCACAGCTTACTTAAACAAGTCTAAAAACATACACGTGCAGCTCCACGGTAAAATGTGCTAATTAAAGCACAGGCCTTCAAAAGAGAGGATGAAAGACCATGCAGAGACCTTCGTCCATCCACGGGGACTCTGGGCTCCCCGTCCGGCAGGTAGATGTCTGCTGCTGAACAACATCTGAAAACCAGAGATGCTCCAAAGCACATCCAGGCTGCATCACTAATTACCTCTCATGAACAAAAGCCCAGCCCAAGCAGTTTGTGTGGGGAAAACAGTAGCAGCAGGACCCTGGGCAGCTGCCTAAGCAAAGATGAAAGGGCGGCCAGGGGCAGGGCAAGTAGGAGGAATGCCACAGAGACCCCCTGAAGTCTCGTATCAATGTTTGGACAGAGCTGGGGTTGCCTGAAAGGACTAGTAGTAAACAGAGAGACTCCTGGTCAGCCATCACCTGTCTATGCACAGGCTTTCGGCCAGCAGGAGTCAAAGAGGGAGAGTCCCCACCACCATGATAATAATGGCTAACTTTGATAGAGGTGCTGTTATTGTCCTCTTCTTATAGGTGAAGAAACTGGGGTGTAGGGAGGTTAATAAACATGCCCCATAATACACAGCTAATAAGGGGTAGAGCCAGACTGGAAGCCAGTTTCTGTTGGGCTCCAAGGTTAATGCCCTTAGATAGCAGGAAAATTCACAGCCCCCTAAAAAGGAGGTATTAGGCCCCTGTTGTATATGTGTCCAGGAAAGTTACATGTCCTCTGTGAGCTCAAGTTGATGATAAAAAGAAGGAAAAGGAGCCAGCAAAAGAAGGCTTTCACCCATTTTTACCCCCAGGAAGATAATAAAGGAAGGAGGCAGAAAGCGTGGTGGGAGTAGAGAAGGGCTAAGTCAGTCAAGAGACAGCTAGCCTACCTTCCTAGGATCTCTCCCCTAATCTGGAGTTTAAAAGTTTTGCATTCATTGGAGGGTTACCTTTTGTCTCTTTGTAATTGCACCAGTGATTCATGGGTGCATTTTGCTGTAGAATGCTCCAACACGACATTAATGTACATGTCAAAATGTAAGAGCCCCTCTTCATTTCCTCTCCTCCAGCACCGACGATGGCCCCTCCCCAGAGGGTGGTAACCACTTTCAACAGTGTGATGCATGTCCTCAGTCCCCTCCTGTGCATTTGTAGATAGAAAAATGACAGATAGATAGATAGGCAGGCAGGCAGGCAGGCGCAAAGATACTTTGTTTTGTTACATAACTGGGACCTTAACGTGCACGTTATTCTGCATCTTTCTTTTTTCTTTTAACAGTGAGTATAGTCTATTGCTCACCATTTTTGATGGGGCTACTTTAAAGTATGAATCAACCATAATCTATTTAACTATCCCCTTTTAACAGACATTTCATTTTTTCCCCCAATTTTTCTCTTTCACAAACAATGTGTGCGTTTTTGTGTACAAATATGAGTGTTTCTTTGAGATACGTGCCTAGAAGTAGAACTGGGGAGAACAAGAGTGGATGTGTATTTTTCATTTTCGTGATCACGTCCCTGTTGCCTTCCTGAAAGATCCCATTAGTTTGTATGCCCGTGAGTGTGTGACAATGCCATTTCCCTGCATCCTTGCTTGTACTTGATATCAGACATTTTAGGTTTTGCCAGTCGGAGAGCAAAAAAAGTAGTATTTCATTATTGTCCTAATTTGCATTGCCCTGACAGCTGGTGAAATTGAATGCTTTGTCATGTGTCTCATATCTGTTGCCCAGTGGTTGGTTGAATTTCTCTTTTTGATTTCTAGGAGCTCTTTATGTCCTCTGGATATTGGGCCTTTGTCTATGGAATATGTAGCAGATGTTTTCTTCCAGTCTGTCACTGGTTTTAATTTTCTCTTAAGATTTTTGGAAGAACCCTAGGACAGTTTCTTGTCTCTAATTTTTAAAAATTGCCCTACATAAGACTGGTTTGTCTGCTCTTCTTTTCTTTGAAATTGTCCGTAATTGGGAGTTATCAAGCCTGCCTCAACACTGCCCCAAGGAAGATATCCAAGGTCGCCTTGGTCATGCTGCACAGATCTCACTAAACAGATATGGGTCAAAACTGGACATGGTGATTTCCGATCCTTTGTTTTGTAGCCACCAGCCACTACACAAATAAATGACTCCTGTGTACAGATGGTTAAACCTTTTACGAGACCCCAAGTCTGGTGATTTTGCTGCTGAAAATGTAAGCTTTGTAATGAGTTAAAGACTGATTTTACTAATTTAGTCTTTATTGAAGACATCTTTAATGATGCTGAATATTTTTAAAATTTAAATTGTGTTTTGCAAAACAACTTGTTAACACATGTTGAGATGATACTGAAGTCTAGAAAGCATCTTAATAAATAATTGGAATGTAGCGGTACCTGACAACTCATTAGCAAATACTAGGGTCCTTGGGTATTCCCTTTTGTTGGAAGACAAAAGCAAATAATTAAGGAATGACTACAGAAATGGGTAATGTACCAAGTCAACTTAACAGACAAGGGACATGAAAGAGCTAAAGTATATTAATTGCCTGCACCAGCAGTCTAAAGCAAGACCAGGTCTATGTTTGAAGGTTATGAAATGATGTATTACTGAGGAAGTAAATACCACAGTCTTGTGAAAAGGAAAAACTGTGTCATGGAGAGAAGTCTTGAAAGGTTTAGCTTCACCTCACTCCTAGTAAGATAACTAGAACAACACCTTTATTAACTCCCGTCACAGAGGTGATGTCACATGCAAAAAAGGGTCCAACACCTGGGAGGCCAGATGCTATATCCACAGAGGGCAGAGCTGAACTGGGGAAGCCTTTGACCTAACAGCCACTAAGTAGGCTGTGATGGGGCCTCCCTAGACAGTCTCAACAAGACAATAATGGCAATACCTTTCTGCTGTTGTCACTGGAGGGAGAGGACAGATTGCAGAGGAAGGAGTTCAGAGTCAGGATTGACTCGAACTGCTGCCAATGCCGCAAAGCTGTTCAAATGCTAAAGAGGAACCCAAGGACACTGATTCCAAATGAGAGAAACCCACTGAACAGAAGAGTTCACTGGTGAGGGAAACGGCAGGTTTGGCAGCAGTCTGCCAACAGGAAGTTGACCACCTTAAAATTAGAATTCTGAGTAATAAGTAGTGAAGATTGCATTCTAAAGCTTAATACCCCCAAGTCACAGCTCCAGTTGATCTCTCTCCTCCTCACTCCCACTCAAAAACCTCTGAGGCCTACCCATTGCCAAACAAAAATGTCCGTGCCCCTTAAGCTAATGTTCAAAATTCTTTCTCCATGTCGATATAGCTATATTAACATTCACATGCTTATATGAGAATTGGGTTGCTTGTCTCACAAAGAAAAAAAGAGATAAAAAGTTATGTACGTTTCTCTGCATCCTGCTTTTTGCTGCACCCGGAATTTCACATATATATAAATTTCACATATATATGAAAATTTTCATATGTATATACACATATGTACACACATGTATATGTATTTCTCCAAATCAACTGGTATGATTATGTTTCATTTCTTTTAATGCCTGCATAATATTCTGTAGAATGGTTGTATTACATTTTCTGGCTGACAAGTATTCGCTTTATTTCCATTTTTATGCCCTTTAAAATATGCTACTGTAAACACGCCAGCGAATATATCCTTCTATCCTGGTGCTTTGACTTCTATGGAAACGTTTCCTGTAAAGGACCAGATAGTAAATATTTTAGGCTTTGTGGGCTTCATATGGTCTTTGTTGCATATTCTTCTTTTTTTTACAACCCCATAAAAATGTAAAAACTATTCTTAGCTCACAGTCCAAAGCCATGCAGAAGCAGACCACAGGACAGATTGGCCTGCCAGCCCCAGTTTGCCAATCCTTGGAATAGAGTCCCAGGAGTAGGATTTCTTCCTAAGTATATTATAATTTCTGCTGCTTTTGTGAATGGAATATTTTTCCATTTCCTGGGATAAAAAAAAAAAAATCTATTTTTTAAAAATATTTTCCTTGTACCCAATCATCTTACCAAATTCTCTTTTTAATTTTAGCAGTCTTTTTCTTGCTATAGTTTCTTGAGTTTTCTATAAATTGAATCATATTCATAACAAAAGAAAAATCCTATTCCAGTATTTACACCTAGTAAATATTTATTTTCTTGTCTTACTGCATACATTACAGCCTCTGAATCACTATCAGCTGATAATGGTAACAGCCTCTCCCTTCTTGTTCCTGAGTTTACTGAAAATGGCTTAAGATTACACAATTTAGAATGACAAAAGACATCGTAGGAATACGATAAATATTGCCATACATCATCCAAGTCCAGGCTGTTAGAATTTCTGTAATGTGAATTTGATGTGAGGCAAAACTACAGGGCTCCAGAAGAAGGATATGTAATGGAGAGATTCAGTGTTTGAGAATCGGCCTGTGTACGTAGGTCAGAGGATCATGTAGACACAGATGTCTGAGGTTTGATAAGGAATTAAGCACAATATAAATAGAATCAGCTAATGAGCTGGATGAAGGAGAGAGACTGTCTGCCCATATGATGAGAAAGGGAAATGAAGCAAGTATTAGGGATGAGACTTTTCAGCCCTAACTGTACAACTGGCCAGTAAGATGGACATATTCTTATAATAAAAAAGAAAAAAAATAGTTCTGAGTAAAGTGGAGCAATCACACTCCATCCTTCTCTCCTGCTAAAGGCAGCTATAAAGTGTGCATGGAAGGGCTATCCGAGAACTCCAAAAAGTAAGTGGTAGCAGGCAGCATAGGGAAGGAGACCAGAATTCAAGGTACAATCAAATTGGCAACCCCAGAAAATCTTCTGGTGGCAGTAACAGCAGCTTCAGTCAAACAGAAGCCTAAAACTGTGATGGAGGAGACTCCTTCATTCTGACCAGAGAAGCTGTGTTACCAAAAACATGGGAAGACTCTCCATTGCTTTTTCCTCTCTCTGTCCTACCCCTGCTTGGTCCCAGATGCAGACATAGTATGGGAATTGCATGGCAGGATTGAGGGGTGCAGGAGTGCGGCCTCAGGGAGTCATAATGTGTCAGGTAGATCACAGAGAGGAAGGAGATAAAGATGATGATTTCATAAAGTTGTTTGTATAAACTCCTGGGCTCACCTTTGAGCTGAGCATGCACTGATCTAAAGAGCATACCAAAGGCTTTGACAATCTCGCTATAAGGTAGACCAACACCCAGGTCCCATACTGGCCACCAAGCGGCAAACACATGGAATAAATCTGAATAGCACTGCAAAACCTTTGAAAACAGAGCTGCTACTGGAACTGCAACCCAAAGAAGATTTATTGGAATTTGTGACCTGGACCTAACCAAGATGATTGATTGTCTGCTGAAACAAACAAAAAACCAAAAATCAGTAGTCTTCTTAGGATTTAAACAAGACCCTGAAAATCTTCAGGATGTGATCCAAAATAACCTGGCGTAAGAAGAACCAAGAAAAATCTCAACTCACAAGGAAAAAGACAACTGGTAGATACCAGCCCCAACAGGACAGTGTTGGAACGATCAGACAAAGACTTAAAGCAGCTCCTAAAACCATGCTTCAAGAATTAAGGAAGACGCTCTGGAAACAAACTAAAGGAAAGCCTCAGTAAAAATATAGGAAACATAAAAGAGAACCAAATAGAAAATTAAAACTGAAAAATAAAATAGCACATGAACTCAAGAGAAGAATGGAGATGATGGGAGAGTTAGTAAACTTAAGGAAGAACAATAGAAATTATCTAATCTAACAAAAGAGAAAAAATATTTTTTAAAAGAATGAACGTGTCAATTGATTGTGATATGAGAGTGGAGTCTGAGGAGCTCTGGGTGTATTTAGTAGATGGTGGGCGCTGAAGCAAAAAATAATGTGTTATGAATTGTGTGGGATTTGAATAGACAAAGCAGGCAGTTCAGAGGTTTAATATGAAAGGAAAGAAGAAAACTGGGCCAGCATTTTGAAGGGAAGGAAGGATCAAAGAAATAGTTTGTGATAGACTTTTGCATATCTACCAATGAAATATTGCTCTTCCTTGCACTTATTAACAATGGCTATCATCAAAAAGTCAAGATGGGGCCTGCCCCATGGCCAAGTGGTCAAGTTCACGTGCTCCACTTTGGCGGCCCAGGGTTTCATTGCTTTGGATCCTGGGTATGGACATGGCACAGCTGATCAGGCCATGGTGAGGTGGTGTCCCACATAGCACAACCAGAGGCACTCACAACTAGAATATACAACTATGTACTGGGGGTCTTTGGGGAAAAGACGAAGGAAAAATAAGACAAGAAATAACAAGTGTTGTTGAGGATGTGGAGAAAAGGGAACCACTGTACACTGTTGGTGGGAATATAAATTAGTGTGGCCACTGTGGAAAACAGTATAGAGATTCCTCAAAAAACTATAAACAGAACTACCATATGATCTATCAATTCCACTTCTGGGTATTTATCCAAAGGAAGCAAAAACACTAACTCAAAGACATATGAATCCCTGTGTTCATTGCAGCATTATAGACAATAGCCAAGATATGGAAACAACCTAAGTGTCCATTGATGGATGAATGGATAAAGAAAATGAGGTGTATATATACACAATAAAATATTATTCAGCCATAAAAAAGAAGGAAACTTTATCATTTGTGACAACAAGGATGGACTTTGAGGGCATTATGCTAAGGAAAATAAGTCAGACAGAGAAAGACAAATACCATATGATCTCACTTATATGTGGGATCTAAAACAAAAAACAAACTGAAGCTCATACATACAGAGAATGGATTGGTGGTTGCCAGCAGCATGGGGTAGAGAGTGGGCAAAATGGGTGAAGGGAATCAAAATGTACAAACTTCCAGTTATAATATAAATAATTCATGAGGATGTAATGTACAGCATGGTGACTATAGTGAACAATGCTGTATTGCATATTTGAAAGTTGCTAAAGAGAGTAAATCTTAAAAGTTTTCATCACAAGAAACAGACATTTTTGTAACTATGCAAAGGTGATGGATGTTAACTAGACTTATTGTGGTGATCATTTTGCAACATATACAAGTGTCGAATCATTATGTTGTATGCCTGGACTAATATAATGTTATATGTCAATTATACTTCAATTTTTTAAAAGGCAATGGATTTGAATAGACATTTCCCCAAAGGAGATATACAAATGACTAATAGGTGGATGAAAAGATACTCGACCTCATTAGTCATCAGGGAAAAGTGACTCAAAACCACAATGAGATACTGCTTCACCCACACTACAATGGCTAGATCAAACTGTTGGAGTGTTGGAGAGTATGTAGAGGAATTGGAACTCTCATACACTGCTGGTAAGAATATAAAATGGTGCAGTCACTTTGGAAAACAGTCTGGCAGTTCCTCAAAAATTTAAACATAAAGTTACCATATGAACCAGCAATTCCACTCCTAGGTATATACCCAAAGGAATTGAAAACATGTTCATGCAAAAACTTCTACATAAATGTTCATAGCACCATTCTTCACAATAGCTAAAAGGTATAAATAACTCAAATGTCCATCAATTGATGAATGTATAAACAAGATGTGGACTATCCATATAATGGAATATTATTCAGCCTCTACAGAATGAAGTACTGATACATGTTACAACAGGGATGAACCTGGAAAGCTCATCCAGTGAAAGACGTTATTCACAAAGGACCACATGTGATTCTATTTATATGACATGTCCAAAATAGGCAAATCTACAGAGACAGAAACTATCTTAGTGATTACCTATGGCTAGGGAGGGTGAATGGGGAGTAGCTGTTAATGGGTTTGGGATTTCTTTTGGAGATGATGAAAATGTTCTAAAAGTATATTGTGGTGATGGGTTACAACCCTGTGAATATATCAAACACCTTTGATGTGTATACTATAGATGGATGAATTTTATGCTATGTAAATTATATCTCAGTAAGGCTGTTTTTTTTTTAAAAAAAAAAAAAGGACAGAGCCCCAGGGACCTGTGGAACAACAACAAAAGGTTTAACATTTGTTTCATCAGAGTCCCAGAAGGAAAGAAAGAACACAGTGCAGTAAAAAGTATTTGAATAAATAAAGAATGAAAACTCCCTAAATTGATGAAAGACACAAACTTATTCAAAGAAATTCACATCCAGACACATCATAATAAAACTACTAAAAACTTAAGACAAAGAAAAAATTTTGAAAGTTGCCAGGATAACAACTCTTCAAATGACTGTGGATATCTTGTAAGAAACCATGGAGGCCAGAAGGAAGTAGAACATTTTTGAAGTGCTGAAAGTAGAGAACCATCAACCCAGAATTCTATATCCAGCAAAAATATCCTTCATTAATGAAGCTGATATAAAGACATTCTCAGAGGAAAGAAAATTGAGAGAATTCGTTGCCAGCTGCCAGCCAACCTGCTGTAAAAGAAATGCTAAGGAAAATTCTGCAGATGGAAGCATGATGTCAGAAGGTAACTTGGATCATCAGGAATAAAGGAAGACCAACCAAAATGGTACATATCTAAATAAATTAATAGTCTATTTATTCTCCTCTTACATTCTTAAGAAACATGATTATTGAAAATAAAAATTATAGGATTTTCTGATGGGATTTTTGATGTATGTACATGTAACAGATATGACAACTACAACTTAAAAGGAGAGGGTAAAGGGGCCTGAGTGTTGGTAAGGTTTCTACATTCCACTTGCAGTGGTAAAAGATTAATTCTAAGTACACTTTGAAAAGTTAAGTATATATGTATGTTGTAATCCCTAAAGCAGCCACTTAAAAAACTACAAAGAAATATAATCAAAAATTGATCAATAAATTAAAATGGAATTCTAAAAACACTCAAATAGTTTAAAAGAAGGCAGGAAAGGGAAAAGAGTAGAATGAAAAACAGAGAAAACAAATAAGAAAATGGTAGACGTAAATCTAAACATACCAATTATTGTATTAAATATAAAAGTTTAAACATATTAATTAAAGGCATAGATCGGCAGAATGGATTTTTTTTCAAAAAGAGTGAACCATTTGCTGTCTACAAGAACCCTACTTAAATATAACGATATAGATAGATTAAAGTAAAAGGGTGGAAAAGTATATACAATGCAAACACTAGTCAAAGGAAACCTTGAATGGCTACATTAAGTTCAGACAAAGTAGACTACAAAACCAGGAAATAACTAAGGATAAAGAGGAACATGACATTATGATAAAAGGGGTAATTGATCAAGAAATCATAGCAATCCTAAATGTGTATTCAGTTAATAACAGAACTTCAGAATACATGAAGCAAAAGCTGACACAACTGAAAGGAGAATTAGGCAAATTCACAGTAATAGTTAGAGACTTAAATACTCCTGTCTCAGTAATCAATAGAACAGTAGACATAAAATTAACAAGGATATAGAATTGACCAGTACAATCAGCCAACTGGATCTAATTGACACTTACAGAACACTCTACTCCAAAATAGCAGAATATATGTTGTTATCAGGTACATATGAAGCATTCAGCAAGAGAGATCATATTCTAGGTTATAAAACAAACATTAACAAACTTAAAAGAATTGAAATAATCCAGAGTATGTTCTCTGACGATAATAGATTTATACTAGAAATCAATAGGAGAAAGATAATTGAAAACTTTGAAACACATTTCCAAATAACCTATGAGTCAAAAAAGAAAGTCTCAAGAGAAATTAGAAATATTTTCAGCTGAAGGAAAATGAAAACAAAACACATCAAAATTTGTGGGTTGTAATTGACACAGTGCTTAGAAGGAAATTTATTGTATTAAACATTTATACTGGGGGAAAAAAGGTCTCAAATCAAAAACTTTAGCTTCCACCTTAAGAAACTAGAAAAAGAAGAGCAAAATAATTCAAAAGCAAGCAGAAGGAAGGAAATAATAAAGATAAAAGCAAAAATTAATGAAATTGAAAGGAGAAAAGCAATAAAGAAAATCAATGAAACCAAAACTTGTTCTTTGAAAAGATCAATAACATTGATAAACATCTAGCCAGATTGCTGAAGAAATAAAGAGAAGATGCAAATAACAACAAGAATGAAAGAGGGATATCATTACGGACATTGAAATGACAAGGCACAACTAAAAGGACCTACAACTAGAATATACAACTATGTACTGGGGGGGCTTTGGAGAGAAGGAGAAGGAAAAAAAAAGGAAAAGAAAAAGATTGGCAGCAGATGTTAGCTCAGGTGCCAATCTTTTAAAAAAAAAAAGAAAAGGAAAGAAAGGATAAGGAATTATTGCAAACAATCCATAAATTTGACAATTTAGATAAAATGGACAAATTCCTTGCAGGCCACAAACTACCGAAACTCACTCAAGGAGAAATAGATAACCTAAATGTTTCTGTGTCTATTAAAGAAATCAAATTCATAGTTAAAGTCTTCCGAAAAAGAAATTTGCACATCCAAATAGTTTCACGGTAGAATTCTACCAAACATTTTGCAAATAAATAACACAAATTTCATACAACCTCTTCCAGAAAATAGAAGAGAGAACACTTCCCAACACATTTTATGAGGCCAGCATTATCCTGATCCCAAACCAGATAAAGACATCACAAGAAAACTGTAGACTAAAATCCTCCATAAACATATACTTAAAAATACTGGCATATTAAATCCAGCAATGTAAAAAAAGAATAATAAGCACAATTAAGTGAGGTTTATCTCAGGAAAACAATTCTAGGTCAGTATCCAAAAATCAATCAACGTAATCCATCATATTAACAGACTAAGGAAGAAAAAACACATGATTATATTATTCAATGCAGAAAATATTTGATACAATTTAACACTCAGGCCAGCCTGGTGGTATAGTGGTTAACTTTGCACACTCCACTTCAGCAGCCTGGAGTTTGTGGGTTTGGTTGCCAGGCATGGACCTACACACTATTCATCAAGCCATGCTGTGGCAGTGTCCCACAAACAAAATAGAAGAAGATTGGCACAGATGTTAGCTCAGGGCCAATCTTCCTCACCAAAAAAAATAAATAAATAAATAACATTCATTCACAATAAGAACTCTCAGCAAACTAGAAATATAAGGGAACATCTTTAACCTGATGAAGGGCATCTATTAAAAACTCACAACTGACGGTACAGGACACTGCTTTTTCTCTAAGATCAGCAACAAGGCAATGTTGTCAACTCTCACCACTCCTATTTAACACAATACCGAAATTTCTAGCCAGTGCAAGTAAGAAAAATATATATAAGGCATAAAGTTTGAAAGGAAAAGGTAATACTGTCCCTATTCACACATGACATATTTGTCTACTTACATAATTCCAAGAATCTACAAAAGAGCTCCTAAAAGCAATAAGAGAGTTTAGCAAGGTTGCAGGATCCAAGCAAGGTCTACACTCAAAAATTAATCCTACTTCTCTATACTATTAGTGAACAATTGATAACTAAATATTTATTATTTTATACTTTAAAATGTATTGCATATATAGTTATAGAACATTTGTATGTATTAATTAAGAATTAATATATAATTTACAGTAGTTAAAAAAATAGAAAGAGAAATATTTAGGTATAACCTAGGAAAACATGGAAGATTTCCATGCTGAAAACTACAAACTCTAATGAAAGAAATCAAAAAAGACGTGAATAAATAGAGACACACTGTGTTCAATGATTAGAAGATTCGATATGGGAAAGATGTCGGTTCTCCTTAAACTGATCTTTGGATTTAATACAATGCTAATCAAAATCCCAGCAGAATTTTTTGTAGCCATAGAGAATGTGATTCTAAAATTTATATGAAAAGGCAAAGGAATTAGAGTAGCCAGAACAATTTTATAAAAGAAGAATCACACTGGAAGACTCATACCACCCAACTTTGACCTACTGTCAGCTGCTGTAATCAAGACCGTGTAGATATTGGCAAAGGATAGTCATGCAGATCAATGAACAGGTCAGAAAGTATAAAAGAGGGGACAGGGACAAAAGTATCTGTTGATCAGACAGTTCACCAAAGGGGATATACGGATGGGAAATGAGAAATGCAAAGATGTTTAACATCATTAGCCATTAGAGAAATGTAAATTAAAACAGTGATGAGATATCACTACACCCTTATTAAAACAGCTTAAAATTTGTTCGTAGTTTTTTTTTTTTAACTGACAATACCAAGTGCTGACAAGGACGTGGAGCAACTGGAACTAATATATTACTAGCGAGAGTGCAAAATGGTGCAGATGCTTTGGAAAACAATGCGGCAATCTCTTATAAAGTTAAACATAGATGTATCACACAACCCGGCTATTTAACCTAGAGAAATGAAAACTTATGTACACACAAAAACTTGTACACGGAAGTTTATAGCACTTCTCCTCATAATCACCAAAAAATGGAAATAACCCAAATGTCCTTCAATCAGTGAGTAGATAAACTGCAATAGAATAATACTCAGCAATAAAAAGAACAGGCTGCTGATACATACAACAACATGCAAAGCCTCAGAGGCTCTGTGCTGAGTGAAAAAAGCCAGTTTCATAGGCTGTTTACGACCTGACTCCATTTATATGACATTCCAAAAAAGACAAAACTATAGTGATGGTGAGCAGACATAGGGGACGATGTGACTCCAACAGGGCAGGATGAGGAAGTTTTTTGGGGTAATAGAACTTTGTGGAATCCTACTGTGATGGTGGTTATACAAGTCTCTGTATGTGCTAAGTCTCACGGAACTGCCCACACACATGCGTGCACACACACACACACAACCAAGTTAATTTTACTGAATGTTAATTTAAGTAAAAATAAAATTAAAAAATAAAACATTGTGAGTCCACCAAAGAAAGGAGACAGGAAGGAATATTAAACAGCACACCGCAGCTATAATTTTGAAATGAATCTTACATAGAGGACAGAGTTTTTTTCAATTTCTCTAGAAAGCATGCCTTAGGCGATTGCGTGTGGATTAAGAATAACAGATTTTGTGAATTATTTCAGGTGGAACACAGCAGGAGACTTTCCCACAGTTTTTCCTCAGTTCAGGCAGGGCCAGCAGGAGTGAGAAGAGTAGGAAATCGACGGCTTCCCTGACCAGAAATGTTGATGGAAACTCTAGGTCTTTGATTTATTCATTTGGCAATTATTGTGCATCTGTTAAGTTCAAGGCCCTGGGGGACACACAAATCCCCAGGAGAGGGTGCCAGCCTCAGGGACTCATAAGCTGGTTAAGGAGGAGGACACAGCCCCCCGGGGTCTGGCCCTGCAGTTACTCCACAGAGCCGTCTAATAAGCCAGGCAGTGAGGGCTTCTCAGCCAGGCCCTGTTGGCACAGTAATAGGTCACCACAAATAAGTGTCCTGTAAAAGACTTGGGGACACCTTATCAGGCATAATCACCTATAATACAATTTCCTCTTCTATGGTCAACCCGGCAAAATCTATGGGTTTCTTAAACGTGCTTCGGGAGGTTTCCTGATCTCAGTCCCATTTAAGGACAGTCTGCTTATTTTTTAGTCTCTCTTCACGTAGCTGTATTTTACCAAATTCCCCCCGGCCAGGGATGCCTTTTCCTGACTTCCTAAATGGCTGCAAGGTTCTGCCAGGCACAGCATGGAGTGAGTGAAACAGGCTGAGGGACCCAGGCAAAGGAGGATGCGTTGTTTGCATTGGTCTAGGATGACTCCTTGAAACGGCTTGCCTCCCTCTTGCCCACAGATGGTGTCCACTTCTGCCAAGGTTGGTCAAAGTGGCATTTACCATCATAGCCACACATCGTCACCTTTCGACTGCACCAAGTGAAAGCTCATCTCCGTGAAAAATAGTTAAGGGGCTTCTGATGTCAGAGCTTCACTTCCAAGCTGTCATCCCAAAAAGGGAAACTGAGGCAGCGTGTGAGAGGTAGCTCACCCCAGCATGTAGAATGTGAGCCAAGGTCTGGGCAATCTGGTTTCTACTAAAATAGGGTCAGTAGAAAACTAGGGGCTGCTACAATCGTTCCTATCTGCTATGCCAAAGAATAAACCTGGGCCACAAAATACCGGCCAGGCCTATAAGAAATCAGGCTAGAATATTTAATATCCTCTGCCTCTCTCTTTATTGGTTTGGTTGTCAGAGAATTAGCTCTGTTTGTAAGAGACTATATTAACTATAGGCAGTAGTGCTCTTTTTCAGACAAGTAGGATGACTTGTAAGAAATAAAGAACAGAGTAGTTGCTGTCGGAGCTCCACCCATATCCTCTCCACATACTGTGCATGTGCCCGCTAGCGTGACTCCATCTGCCAGCCCCTTCCACTCTTCCTGAGAGCCTTCTCTAGCCATCCAAGGAGGCCTCAACCAATGACTGTTGGAAGTCGGTGTGTACATACCCTACCCTCCCTCACCCCTAGGAGGGACAGGTCAGAGTCATATGCCCTACACTGACCCCCAGAGGTCCCCAGTGGGATTCAGTTCCATTTGCCACAGTGGGAACTGGCTTGCTATTGCCCCCATTACTGTCTGCCTTCCCTCCCTGACTCCTGTCCCCACTTTCTTATCAGTTTGTCCAGGGGTCACTTCCCAAATAAACTACTTGTACTAGGGTCTGCTTCTGGGAGAAGCCACACTGAGATAGGGGGTCACCACAACTCAGATGGTGAAGGGAAAACAGGAAACTGGGGGCTGGATTATTCAGGCAGGATCTGGGAAGACTAAAGTGAGTTGACAAACCACAAGAAGGCTTCTGCCCCCCTTGACAGCTTCCTAGAAGTAACTGTCCACATTCATAATGTCACACTATTAGGAATTCAGGATGTGCTGTTTGCCATCCAAATACTTATTCTTTTCTTGCTCTATATGCAAGATCTTTGCTCACCCATCACCCATCAGCCATCCATTGTATTAGCACAGTTGGTGGTTTCCTAAGATCCAGGTAAAAACCCCCAGTTCCACTAAACACCCCCTGCTTGTTAAAATAACCACCCACAAAGGATCGTTGACATTAGTCTGCTGACATATAATCCGTGGAAAACAGATTTCTGCAATTCTGCGGTACATAAAATCATTACTTCAAGCATATTGTCTCCAGCAGACAATATCCTAAGGCCCAGAGCAAAGTTCTCACCAGAAACTGCATGTCACACGTATTCCCTCTTCATTGATACCCTTGGCTGTGAAGAGAAAAGATTACAGATGTCCATCACCATGGAGAAGGAGGCAGATCTGCTTGCAGTGACAGGTCAGCATCAAAATCCTTTTCCGTGAACCTGAATGGATTCATAAGCTTCTCCCGCATGGCCTCATGGCCCCTCCCTGCCACACACTCACACGAGTCCTCCAAAGGAAGAACTATTTCAAGCCGAGGCCTTTCGGGATAAGAAACAATCCTCGGATTCCTCTCTTAATTCCTTGGCCACTTCTCGGGCCTCCTGATGCTGACCAAATGCAGGTCAGGTGTGTTTGTGTTGGACCCCACGAGGCCTGGCCAGCGTGGCCAGCATAACAGCCGGCTGCAAAATATTAGCTTTTGATATTTTTAAGAAGGGCGAAAAAGAACAAATTTAACCAGATTTCATTTCTTCAGCAGTTTGTGAGTTCAGATTGGCATCAATTGGGAATAGAATCATGTGGGCTGTGTTTGAAAGAATGCTGTCCCTTTCCAGTTCGCGTGGCCTTCTCACCTCTCGGCGGCCCTTATAAGCCACACGTTCCTGTTCCTGGAAGGGGGACAGCGTTAGAGGAAACTCTCCCAAGGATTCTCGTGTATCCCTGGCCTCACCAGCCTGTGACGGCCAAACAGGGCTGTGCCTCCTTTTTATTCCCAAATTATTATGGCTGAAGTGACGACTGGCTTTACTGCTAGAATCAGTCCACTCATCTCAAAATAAGTCCCAGACTCTTCCTGAGAGGGTCTCTTGGGTGCTCTGGAGTGTGTGCCGCCTCCTGGCCTCCTCATCTTCCTCCACGCTGCAGGGGCTGCCATCTGTGGGGCCTGCTGTCCTCCAATGGCACCATTGCTGGTGGCCACTGCTCTAGCCTCAGGAGCCTGCTTCCCTGGCTATGGCATCCGACTAGGCCAGGCGGACTTTTACAAGACTTTCCCAAAGGCTTGGGACTAATGGAAATGCTCCTGGGAGAGTAGCTAAAAGCTACATCTGGAAGTGTGCCTCTTGGAGGACCTTGACCCAGTGGCTCTGGGGCCTCCTTCTTAGAGACCTCCATAACCCCTCAGCCAGGTGTGCCCCAAGCAGCAGCCTGCTTTGGACCCGGGATCCAATTGCCTCTTTACGTATTCACTCTCTCTCAGGCATTGCCTGAACTCATAGCCCTGACAAACAGTTCATAGCACTTTGTCTTCCCAAACTCTGGGCTATTCAGTGTTAAATGACACAAGTGTATCACCAGTCCAGGAGGGCTGCACCCAGCGACCAGTTCTTTGCCGTATCTTTCCTCAAAAGCAGTGTTTCTCGATGGGAATGCCATTGGCCTGTTGAGACGGGCAGCTCTTTATTGTACAGGACCAGGCTCAGCTCACTAAATACCAGTATTGTCTTCTTCCCGTTGTTGCGGTCACTATTCAGGACCTGGAGGAGAGCCTCCAGCCCCATGCAAGGTGAGGACCGGCTTAGGCCTGCAGGTCCATCCCCCCATGGTCTGTCCTCTGCTCCCAAAGCCCTAGATCGTGTGCTTGGACAAAACATACACCCACGCCATCTGTATCCGTCAAGGTCCTCCAGAGAAACAGAACCAATAGAGGATTGATGGAGGGAGATTTACTTTAAAGAATTGACTCACGTTATTGTGGAGGCAGGCAAGTTCAAATTCCACAGGGCAAGCCTGCAGGCTGGAGACCCGAGGAAGAGCTGGTGCTGCAGCTCGGGTGCCAGGGCAGTCTGGAGGCAGAATTCCTTCTTCCTTGGGGGACCTCACTCTGTTCTCCAACCTTCAAATGATTGGATGAGCTCCCCCCCGCCCCACATTATGGAGAGTAGTCTGCATTACTCAAAGTCTGCTGATGTAAATGTTAATCACATCTCAAAGCAACATCTAG
Source organism: Equus quagga (assembly GCF_021613505.1). Taxonomy (NCBI): domain Eukaryota; kingdom Metazoa; phylum Chordata; class Mammalia; order Perissodactyla; family Equidae; genus Equus; species Equus quagga. The sequence goes on from NC_060281.1 coordinate 25,206,562, forward strand.
ACTAGCATTTGGCAAATATCTGGGCTCCTTACCCCCACCAAGTTGACCATAAAATTAACCATCACACCATCTAAGCACAAACACTACTTTTTAGGCATAGGACAATCTACATGCAGATTTAGAAAAAAAAATTCTTTATCTGTGCAGGCACGTAGTTCTGCTAAGAGACCTCCAATAAGTGTTTCTGAACACAGAACACCAAACAGAACGCCTAACTCTTACCCTGAAGCACCTGCATTTGGGTTATTTCATTTTTAGAGCTTCCACAAGAGTGGTGGAGGTTAACCTTACATGTACAGACTCAAATGGCCCATTAAAATGATTAGATTATCGCAAACAGAGCGGTGTTTGCATCCGAGATAATATCCAGACTCTTCTGTAGGAGGCAGAAGCTGGTCCTAATACTGAAAGTTTTCATCTTCCCAAGTTCAAAGATTGTGAAGGTCTGCTCTCCTCCTGGCTCCTGTTAGGCCGCCGGAGCCACTAGTGATGACCGGTCTACTCCATGAGCTGAAAAGAGAGCAGCTTCCGCTGAAATGAAGCTTCTCAACAATTGCTGTGCCCCGGGATATACAATGTCACTTCTAATTTATGGAGTATAGTTGTCCTCCATCCCCAGCCACAAGGGCCCTGAACATCTCTGTGATAGGAAAAGCAATAACTGAGGACTAAGCCTTTATATGAAAAACAAGATTGAATTTGCAAGTAAACCTAAGGCCCTGAAATATTTTATATTCACCAAAACACTAAAGTAATACACTACAGAACATATAATATCTAATTCATCCTCCATTTGTCATAATGAGTTCTGTATATTTGACTTCCATTTACCATTCCTTATATACTGGAAATGTTTCAGGATCTCTCTCCCCTAAAGTTTCAACATGAAGCTGGTAAATTATTTTTATCTTTGCATATTATGGCAATTCCTTCTCTGTGACTGCTTTTCTTCTCTCTGCATGTTCACTGCCTTCTTGATGTTGTCTCTTGGAGTTGTTGACTCCCCAGGACACTTCACCAAAACCTTTGCCATCTGCCCTCCTTACTTGGGTTCCAGTTCCCCACTCGCCCTCCTCGCCCCTTTTGGTGAATGAAGTATAGTTCTCAGGCCGTGTGCCCTTCTCTCCTCAACTTCCCTCATCTCTCCCAAAGCGTCATTGCAAGAGCTTCCCTCTGGGTTTGCCATCTGCCCTGCCTCCTTTTTCTAGTACCAACTCCCTGGGCTCCCCTTTTTTTCCACTTCCCCCCAAAAATGAGCAGCTTATATCCACTGGGACTGAAATATGCACAGAAATAGAGCCATGTTTACTAGATTTCATGAAGGCAGAACTCAAGTTCAGGGAGGGGAACTATGTTCTCCTTGAAATAGGTCATTCCTGAAAAGCGTCCTCTGCAAAATGGTCAGCAAGTCCGTCTCTGCCTCTCTCCTTCTTCTCCTCCTCTCTGATGATATTTAGCCATAACAGACACAAAAAGAAAAAGAGCTCTAGTGCTATTTTCTGGAAGAAAAATATAAATAAAAGGATGAGGGTAGGAATCATCCCAGGCTCTGAAAACAGGACCATGACCACCAACATTACAAGCAAGCTTGTCAGAAAGGCATTTACTTCTGTTACGGAAATCAATCATATTTGACTGCACCAAGGAGTAGGAAAACCCCCATTACTCCTGAAAGTAACAGTGAACTTGGAGGGAGTAACTGATTGGAAGGCAGAGGGTTAGTGCGTGGGGTCCTATATTTGTAAAAAGTTGGAGTTGGAGTCAGTGACCCCGAAGGGGCGTCTGCTGTTTGAAGCCCTGAGTTGGGGCTGTTCCCAGGACATGTGACTGTCCTCACTGGGGGCATCAGTTCAGTCCACTGGGCCCAAGATAAATGTTAACTTAGACGTTAAAGATTGCTTTCAGAAAAGAGAACAGGGGAAATGCAGATGTCATATTTGAACACAACCAAGGCCTTAGAAACAATTGCAATGAATTCCTTTCTTCTGTGCTCCATTGCAGTTTTATTTGTATTTTAAGCCTCCCATAATAATTACTCTTACTACCACCACCATTAACTACCCCACCTACTGTGCACCTACAATGTGCCAGGCACTGTGCTGCGTGCTTTCTGTACAATTTATCTAATTCTTGCAGCAGCCTCACCAAAATGGTGTCATCACCCTGTTTTAAGGAAGAAACTGAAGTTCAAAGGGATTAAGTGGCCCAAGGTCACAGGTAGTTAAGTGGCCCCTGCTCCCAAAGCCCATGTTCTTTCCCCTACTCCAGGCCCAGAACTCCCTCTGCTATTTCTCCTGCCATTTCCCATTGCCCCTCCTGCTGAGTGAGCCTTCACTGATGCTCAGTAGTCTTGGAAGGCCAGCCACCCTTCTGTGGCTTCCCGCCTCCTCCATGATTTCCCAGTGTTCCCACTGGTCCTTCCCTTGGGGTCAGCCCCCTCCATTCCCTTGGATGATTCTCCTGAGTTGCACTAATATATCCCGGTCCCCTGTCCCCAGCCCCGTAGTAGGTGACCACAGAGACGGAGCACAGGAACCCTCACAGATTAGACAGAGAGCCGGGCCCACTGCAACAGAAAGAAGCAACACGCATGTGCAGCACGTAAAAAAAATGACTTTTGAACCTGAAAGCTGAAACCATTTCCATTTGATTTTGCCTTCTACTTACAAGCTCATGAACACGTTTGTCTGAATCTCCACCTCTTCAGACGGAGCACAATTTCCACATCAAGAAGCACCAGCTCCGTAAGGCAATTATTCACAGGCCAGCTGGCAGTTTGACCAGCAGTGAGCCTTAACTGGGCATGTTTCTCTCCAGTGACTTTTTTGAAGCGCCAGCTGATTTAAAATTAAGTGAATAGAATCAAGCTTTATCTTGGAATGAGAGCGTTTATTATTTATATCGAAGAGCAATGTAAAACTCACTGTTTTCGTGTTTTAATAAACCTAAAAACTGTATTCATTGCCAAATCAAACATCTTAGTACTTGGGGTTTATTTTATACCCCTTAAGGGAGCACTGCCCTCTACGTCCACGGTCAATGAGAAGCCCCTACTAGCTGGCCTCCAGTGTGAGCAGGAGACATTGGGAATAAAGAGACTCTGCCTGGCCCGCCCCCACTGGAACAGAGGAGGCTGGAATGTGCCCAGGCACCTCTGAGAGTGTCCCCTGCACTACCTGTGGGGCTGCAGGGATGGCAGTCAGAGGCCATGCTGCACAGGCCCTCCCCTGCCCCAGATAGCATCCCTGGCAACGAGAGCCACGTCTTCAAGTGGGAAGAAGGACTGTGGTCTCCTGCTACTCCTCCAGGGCAGGTCTTGGAAGCTGGTTGTGTCCCTCCCTTGCTGAGATAAGACCTTCCAGGCACCTAAAGTAACATCTTTTGAATGGATGCCAACACAATCAAGAGCACTCAGCTCCCTGAGATATTTAGTATTTAACAATTCATGCTGGTTGCTGAGCTGAAAATTTCCCCTCTGCTTACCTACTAGCACATTTATCTGAGCTTTTAACAAATGCACGTATTTACTTAATTCTCTGAATATGTTTATGGAATATCATCACATCCTGGAATAGGGATATCAGTAAGCTCCTTAGCTTAATTAAGCGTATACAATAGCCAAATGCCTCAGCTTCAGACAGAATGTGCTAATCTTGTCTGATTACTATGATTACTTGGGTAGCCAGAATGAACATCCCATAGGAAAAGGAATCAGGTCTCCCAGACACAGTATAATTTGGTCATTTTTTATAAATGAGAGCATTCCCCAGAATGCGATCATCATGGGCTGTCCTAGTGATAAGGAAGGAGCTGTCTTAGAAGCCCAGACTGCTGTCTGGTGTTTTCATCCCGAGCTGAAATGCTCATCAATTATGGGGCACATCCTCCTCTACAAGACAGGGCCAAGGTGAGGGGGCGCTCTTGAGAAAATCCCCATGGGGGAAGATCAAGGCAAGTTATGATGTGTTTTTCTTGAAATTATTGACATTTTTTAGAATGAGCTACTTCTTCCCCTCTCTGTGACTTAATAATGTTACCTAACACGATATTTGGCATACTAAAAGGAAGAAGAATCTCGAATTCTGGAGAAGTGAAATGTCATTTCGGAATGAGAAAGCTTAAAACCATTTGCCCAGCATTTAGACCATTCCTGGTCTCCCACTCTGTGCTCCATCACTGAACCTTTCTCTTTGGGGAACCCAGGGAAGGACCTGTCTTCCCGTGCTCCCCAGGAGGGCTGAAGGCCTCTCCATGGCCTCTCCCAGCCCAGGCCAGTGGAAATCCCTGGGTCACTGCCACTGTCCTGGGCTCCCTCTGACTCCGTCCTCCACCCTCACCCCTTCCTCATCAGGCTCCTGGCGATCACAGAGCGCTGACAATTAAGCTGAAATGCTCCTCATCACCTCCAGCCCTGTCACTGAGACTTGCGTTGTGAATGTTTTCAGTCAGCACACAGGCAGATGACATCACAGATGTGGCAGGTGCCACACAACTGTCAGCATGCTATGGTAACATCAATTTCCTTTTCAAGGAAGCATGTTGCAGTGTGCTTTTAAATTGTAACTTCTTTTAATAAATATATACAAATATACTTTTACATAAACCGTAAATCATACACACTTATTAAAGTACGATTTTTTTTCATCTTGCCTGGCTCCCACTTCTCCTACCCAATTCATCCTCCACCCCACGTCCACCCTCAGGGAACCCATCATAACAGCTCTGTAGATGTCCATGCACATTCTGCCATGCTCATGTGATCATATGCCGTGCTCACAGGATCATATATATGTGTGCACACCCACAGAGCTCCATACATATGTGTGGGTGAGGCTCTGTCATTGTTTGTGTGACCAAACACAGGATCACTTACATTCTTTTTCGCCCATTGTCATCTTTGCTTCCTTTCTCCTTTCCTGCTCTTTGACTTATTAAACTTTGGCATTCCCTCTCCGAAACGCTCCCCCCGCCTCTTTTCTGATCCTCCATTGATTTGGCTGCTCTAGTATATATTTTTATTCTTCTAGAGTTACAAAGTACCGAGAACGATGTCTGTAGTTATTCCAAATACACCCTCCTCTCAGCCACATCCAGGGCTGCAACTTGTCTTAACTCCCCGCTGAACATCCCCTCACCTTATCTCCATCTTGTTATTATCGCTTAAAGTTTTAGTTCTCACACACAAACATACACACAGAAACAGAGTTTTTATGGTCAATAATTTAATGTTTTCACCTAAATATTTATTCTTTTTTATGCTCATCATTGTTTCTTTTATCCTACACATTTCTCTGTGTTTATTTTTCTTCTTGCTGATCAGAATAACGATTTTTTGCACTTATCTAGTTCTTATCCTATGCCAGGCGCTCTTCTAAGCACCTTACCTATGTGACCTCATTCAGTCCTCACAACGAATACTTTTATTATCCCTGTTTTGCAGACAAGGCACACTGACATTCACTAACTTGCCCAACCGTGCAAGTAAGTGGCCCCGCTGGTCTACAAACCGGGGAGCCTGGCTCCAGAGTCCATACCCTTACCCTCCACGCTTGGCTGCCTCTCAGCTGAGTTCTCTTTGGTGAGGGGGCGGGTGGGGAGGGCTGTCTGTGAGGGGGTGTATGCTCTTAGTCTCTTATGACAGAAAGTGTCTGTACTGTGCCCTCACCTATGAATAGACGTTTGATTGTGTATAGAATTCAAGCAGACAGGTGTTTCCCTCCACTGTCTCCTGGCACCTGTTGTTGCCACAGAGGCGGGCCGTCCTGTAAGTTGTACGCTGCAGGTACCCCGGACACTGAGAGCGGCGGCTCGTCTTCCCTGAAGCTCTGCACTTCCACTGTGATGTGTCTCGGGGTGGATTTATTTTTATTTATCCTGCTCAACACTCGGAGTGCACTTCAACCCAAGGGCTTATGTCTTCCTTCAATTCTGGAAAATCTCAGCTGCTGTCTCTTCCAATATTGCTTCTTCGCCACTGCCCGGTCCCTTCTGCTAGAACTCACATGGACAGACGAGGAAATCCCTCAGTCTCCTCTCTCTGACTTTTCACTGCTGTTTCCCATTCTTATCTCTTTTGTTTCTGTGCTAGGTCGGGGTGAGTTTTTCTGTACTATCTTCCAATTCATTAACACACCTTTAATAATACGTCCAGTCTATGGTTTATTCTCGTGTTCCTCTATTAGTTTTTTTTGTTTCAATGACTCTATTTTTTATTTCAAACTTTCTTTCCTATTCACTTATTCTTATTTCATTTATACCTATTTGTTGCATGATTTCTTATTCCTTTTAAAGAAAAATTATGCCTTCATTAATCTCTTGGAGTACTCTCAACTCACCTCCGTTGAAGTCTGTCCTGGGGGTGTAGACTGGCACAGTCGTAGGGAGAGCAGCCCTTCAAGTCAAGTACCCACATGTGCTGAGACCCAGCAGAGACGTGTGCTCCCAGGCTTCTAAGACTGCACCTTCAAGGATGCTCAGCTCCTCACTGTTTGTTTTAGTGGGGTGGGAGTTTTGAACCCTCAGGACAGGGAAAGAAAATCTTGGGGTACACACTGTGTACCTCATGTATGTAGCAGCTGGAAACTGAGAACTAGATGCACATACAGCAAAATGAGTAGATGTCAAATATACGGCACTGACGAGAAACAGAACGAGATCTATAGCACGATATTACTTTCATAGCTGAAAAAACTTAACACAAATTGTAAGAATACCTACAATGAAAGATATGCATCAAGCCTATTCAAATGGCTGCCTATTGGAGGAGAGAGGAATAGGGCATGGGGCATGGGGCATGGGGATAAAAAGGCACACAGACAGACTCACAAGGATGGTGTGCTGTAAACTGAAGAGTAAGACTAACCCAGCCCTTGGTGCGTCTGCATCAATAAACATCACTATCTGCCTGTCCAGAAAATTACTTTCATCTGCAATGAATTCATGTTCCAACTATTGATTTTGCTATCTTTTTTCAGCACTAGATTTATTCACGTATTTTGGCATTTTGGTGGGCAGGCTCATTTTTAATGGAACACGTTTTCTTTCTTTCTCATTCACTCTGTCCCTTTGTGCTCATCCCTCTCTGTCTGGCAGACCCTCCATGTCCCCAACCCAGAAGCAGCTCTGATGAAGACAATTTGGAGTGATGCTCCAGGGCAGTACTGGGATGTGGTCAATCTGGTCACAGAGTCAGTGGGCAGCTTGGCCACAGAGAGAGGCTGTCTTTGTACCTCTCTTCCTCCTTGGGCTTACGGTGGGATGGGAACCAAAGCCTGAAACGACATCTGGCGGCCCTTTTCTCTTTCTCCGTCCCCGTTCACTGACAGGTGGGATGGTGGGGAGTCTGACCCCAACCTGAGGAGCCCACCTCTTGTCCCTGTGTTGCATGGTGCACTCTTCATCCCCTTCTGCTTCTGGACCCAGAGCCCTGCAAGCTGAAGGCATAGGCTCCACTCACCATCTTGCATGTCTGTCCCACCTCTGATCTTCAGAAATATGTCCTGCAGTCTGATCTAGCAAAGTCTTCTCGATTTTCTCTTTCTTTGTTTTATCCACCATTGCTATGGTGAGAAGAGGTGGTTCCTGTCACAATAAATATTCAAATTACACACAAGTTTAGATAAAACCTGACGAAACATATATTAGCAAGGAGGAGATGAATATGCCTGATTTTGAGGCTTCAAAGGATTTACACACTCCCGTTTGTTGGAAATTCGTCTCAGGATTACATGTTTAATTTATGCTGAGCCCATTATGTTTACAAATAGCCTTACGCACAGCCTTTGGGGAATCTAAGCTTTTGTAATCACAGGCCTCTGTGTTAGTACAAAGAAACTGGCTTCCCACATCACAGGTGAGATCGACACTCCGAATTCAGAGCCACTAACTAGACCATCCCCCTCAAAGAGGCCCCTCGGGCAGGAAACAGTCTGTGTGTTCTCCCCACACCCCAGTTCTGCTATCGATGTTCAGTTTAATTGGATTTTACTGGGACGCTATAGTAGTGGAGTCAAACAGAAGAATCATTTAGAATAGTAGGGGTCCAGAGCCTTAGGAATCACCTAGGACCCTGGACTCCAGGAAAAATCGAACTCAGTCTCCCCAGCCCTACTCCTTCGTTCAAGTGCTCCCTTCCAACCCCTGCCCCAAACCATGTGCCCAGGCCTTCTCCACCCCGTTGCCCCAATAGTTTCCTTTGACCAGAATGCCCTTCCCCACCCCAGCTTAGCAGCCCTGCTCCTTCTGGAATCCCCTCAAGTCTCACCTTTAGTAATGATGCCTTTCCTAGTGCCACTAACCCACCTTTCCCTCCTCCAGACTTATCTCTGCCCTTGATTTGACATTTAGCCACTTGGCCTGCAGGCTTGTCATCTTCTGTAGACCGTATCCTTTCAATACGTCTGAAAGTGCCTTAACACCTAAAACGAGGGGTGCATCCTATATGTTGGTGTGTTATCCCTTGATCCCCCTAAGAATCTTGAGATATAGGAGAGCAGATATTATCACAGTTACATTATTATTCCCATTTTTCAAATGATAAAACTGAGGCTTAGAGATGTTAAGTAATCTTCCCAACTAGGAAGTAGCAGATTTAGGATGTGAACTGAACTCTGTCTACCTACAAATTTGTAATGACTTTCTGGTATAACAAAAATGGTAAAGAAGTTTGCTTCATCAGCAGTCCAACACTGAGTGACTAGTTATAGCTGCCCCCAGTGCTGTGTGGAAGAGCCAAACTCAGGCTCAGCAGGAAAACGAACCCTCCAGGAGGGAGGAGCAAGGCCAGCCCCCCGGGTCCAGCTTTTAAAAGGAAGAGCATGCGGGCACCCCGTTCGCCATCCTCGCATCATGCCAACTTTCTTGAGCTCAGCTAGAGGCTTCTACTGGTTTGTATATTCCACACCTCTTAGAACAGGACTTAACCTCTAGTGCATGAGTGATAAACAGTCACTGCTTGATAGCACCATCAGCATCCTCGATGAGGCAGCACATCACAGAAATTGCGCGTGCAGCCTGCAGCAGCTGAACCAGGGGAGTCACAAGTGAATAGCCCTGCTCTGGCCCAGCTAAGCAGCTTTCACTTGGTGAATGATTTCAAACTAACATGCATGCAAAATAAAGTGTAAAGCTTAAGGAAAATTTTTTTATCCAGAAGACTGAATATCAATGTATAAAAAATAAGTGTTGCTACTGCATGATGATAATATTTTTCATGCAATCTACCTAGTACGGAGAAACTGTCTACCACGTGGTGCCCCATCTCCACGTACCCTGCACAGGGTTATTTTTAAGGTCATGCATCTCCTCTGGAGCTTCCCACGGGTTACTGTAGGCTCAGGGTACCCCTCTCCCTGCTGCTGCCACCCCCACTCTGTCCACTAATGAATCAGAAAGGGAGAGAAGGTGTGTCTGGCACGTACTGTTGTAAATTGCTGAAGAGAAAATTACTAATTACCTCCATTCTCCTACAAGCAGAGCTCTCATCCTCTCCCCTACTGCCCTCCCTAGCCATCTCCTGCCTCAGGCTGAGAGTTCTGTTTCCATTTCATTTCTTCTCCATACCTTGGAACGGGGATGTGTCCAGGAACCCAGGCCAAAGCCAGCAAAATTTATCGCCATGCTAATGACAGCAAGCTGCATGCTGAATGGACTCTGCAATCCCCCTCCACTCCTTCTTTTGCCAAAACCTGTGGAGCTGCAAGATACAGCAGATTACAGAGACTGTTATCTTCACATGAGGAGTGGCTCTGCTGGAAAATGCAATTAGGTATCAGCCATAAGGGTATTTTTAGAAGATTGTTTGGGAAGATCTCAGAAACAAAAAATTGCCATGTGGTAGGAGATGTTAGCCAATTCGCCAACTGAGCGTCACTAAACACATTTTAAACCTACCTTTATCAATACGTAGCATTATGAAGACCCACCTTTGGTCCCCTAGGAATGGCTCATTGTTCTGTGGCGTTTATAGAACTTTCAGTCCTGGTGGCAAAATCCCCCTCTTGATTTACTCGAGCAGCTCTTCCCAGGCTGCAGCTGTGGTCAATCCTTAATCCTGTTATTCCAAGATAGCTTCCCCAGGGTTTGGGAAAGGGAGCCTGGACATTCCGATAGGAGCAGGGGAAGTCATCACCCACAAGGCTGTGCACCCGCTGGGGACAAGGCATGAGGTTGGGATGCACATGGTTGGGAGGCCCATCGGTGGGGAGGCCGGTGGTCAAGGAGGCAAGTTGTCAAGGAGGCTCGATGTCAGGGAGGTGGTTTTCCAGGGAGAAACGCAGCTCAGCATGTACTCTAAAGGAGCAGGTCACTGGCCAGTCTCTTTAGGATGGAGGTACCCAGGCACGAAAGAGGCTCGTGGTACAAAGTCCCTGTGCCAGACACTCAGGAAGCAGGCCAGGCACTGAGGCAGCATTGGCTCTCCATACCATGGGCATGCAAAGCCCTTAATGGCCTATCCTAAATGAATCGGTGTGCCTAAACGGTGTGCTGCACTTGTCACAGCACTGTCTCCTTTTATTTGAAGAATGCCGTACTGTGCTTCTTTACAATTCAAGTCAGCAATGTGACGCAGACTGGAGTCTCAGCCCAGCATCACCCCTACGCCCCTACTTCTTTACTCTGCTGATACCTGCAATAAGGGGCAGGTGGCTCAGAGTAGGGACAAGACCCCATCGTGGCTGTGGCTGACCCGGCTTTCAGGTCATGTTCCCGTTGGCTCCATCGTCCAATATTCATCCTTGTGCCAGGTTTCCACCTCCCTAACTCCCCCTCAATATACTCCCCAAGTTCCCACCTACCCCCCACTTGGAATCAGGGTGCTATAATTACTTAAGCCCAATCCTCTGTGCACAGTTCTCTCCAGGGAAACACATGGAAGGCAAGGCACAGACTTGCATCATGATGACCCTGGAAACAGCAGTCTCCCAGGGGGAGCTGAAGGAACTGGTGATGTTTAACCCAAGAGGACAAGTCTAAGTGGAGACATTGTAGCATCCTCAGCTGCGGGACATGCTCTTACTGCCAACAAGAGAGGATCGTTTTTCTATGCTGTTCCAGAGAACAGACCAGGTCCAAATCTGAAAGTTACAAGGAAGCAGGTGTCAGTGCCACATCAGTAATTCCTGATATACAATTTAATCAATGGAACCACCTGGATACATGAAAGTCAGATGGGAAATGACCGTTTCATTCTGTAGAAAGGATTCCTAAATTGGGTGGGAAGTTAAACTGAATGGCGTCTGCCATCCCTCCCAATCATAACCTTCTAGAAGCGGCCTAGAACTTTCAGTGAGAGACAAGGTCTCCTGTGACGGCTTCACTGTCTACTCATCTTTGAATACTCAGTTCCGCTGTAGCCTTTGAGGTGTGGAATGTCGTTTACGTGAGGAAAGAAATCTATTAGACAAGGAAGCACTGAGGTTCCCAGGCTTTCTCGGAATCCCCCAAGTGGCCTCATCACGTCTCCCAAATGGGACATGCGAGATAGACAGCACTGACATTTTAACAAGTGCTCTGAGCCCTTGGACATAAACAAACCCCGTGGCTGCTGTTTCCCCCATCCCTCAAGCATGAAATCATGGAATTTTAGAGATGGAAGAGGGCTGGAGGTCATTTCATCCCAGCTCCTACCCAAGGCGGGAATTCTCACCCTAACGACCCAACAGATGGTCCCCCAGCTTCGGGTTGAGCACTTTCAGGAAGGGCCTCACTGCTTTGCCAGGAGACTTAGCCCTTTCTGAGACAACTTAATCCATGCTGAGACAGTCCTGACTGTGAGCTGTTTCTTCCCCGTCCTGAGCCCCAAGTCTGCCTTTATTCGACTTGACTTCTGCCCTCAGCAGTAGGACAAAAATAAATCTGTTCTCTCATCCATATGACGACGTTTAAATTTTTAAAGACAGCCGTTATCTCCATAGCACTCTCCCCCCAAGTCTTTTCTTCTCCATCTACACGTCTCAGGTCACCTCAAACGTTTCTCATACGGCATAGTTTCAGACCGCTCACCGTCCCAGTCACCGTGTTCTACATATTTTCTATTTTACTAACGCTCCTTATGAAGAATAACTCCTAGAACAAATAGTAAGTGTGGTCTGACCACTGCAGAGAACAGTGGAGCTATCACCTCCCTTGATCTACACACTATACCTTTGTTTGATTTTACTTTTGAAGGAAGATTGGCCCTGAGCTAACATCTGTTGCCAACATTCCTCTTTTTGCTTGAGGAAGATTGTCTCTGAGCTAATATCTGTGCCAATCTTCCTCTATTTTATGTGGGACGCCACCACAGCATGGCTTGATGAACAGTGCTAGGTCCACACCCGGGATCAGAACCTGTGAACCCCAGGCCACCGAAGCGGAGCACACAAACATAACCACCACACCACCCGGCCAGCCCCTACACTATACCTTTATTAATGCAACCTAGAATAATATGTGTTTCATACCAAATGATTGACTGTTGTTGATCATATTAAGGTTCATGTTAAGGTTATTGTCAACTAAAACTACCGTCTTTTTTTATTTGATGCAGTTTGATATAGCGTAAAAGAAAGAAGTGGATTTAAAAGTGGTCCTATAAATTATTAAAAGATTCAAATCCTGCCTCCTCCTTCATTAATAATAGACAGATAGAACTAGTTAAGAGACTAGGGCCCTAGCAAAGGTTATGAGTGACAGACTAAGGTAATTGAACCCAAAGATGATTAAATCCAAAGGTGACATGTGTCTTGATGGTCCAGGGCCCCAACCCTTGTAGCCTCCTCTTCCAGCACAATCCAGGGCATGGAAGGACTTTTCTTGGGAATAATGCAAGCTTTGTCTCCCTTACTCTACCTATGTTTTTTTAGCTTGCCACATGCTTCTGAGGCCAAGTTTTCCTCCCGCCAGTCAGAAACTCACGTGTGGTTTTTGTGTCTTTCACAGGTCGCCTGAAGGAAGAAATCACCCAGCGGCATATGCAGCAGGTGGCTCTAGGTGGGTACAAAGTGGAGCTGTGGGAAGAAGAGGAATGTGATCCAAGCTGGTCTAGTCTTGGGAGCCCACACCCCCCTGACAGATAACCCATCCAACCCTCGGGAGGTTCAGGAGGGCAAGGTTTGCTGTCAGGGCAGCTTCTTTGGCTGCCCCTCCTCTCTGGGACCAGTGTCGCCACCTGTGTGCTTGCTCCTGGCTGTTGGCCCCAGCCACCCACCCTCCCAGCTGCTGCCTCATCCTCCTGCCCTTTTCCACCCCACACTCCAAACTAAGTTCACTCTGTGTCCCAGCTCCTCAGGGTCCTACTCTGAGCTCTCTAGAGCCACTACTAACTAATCCTAGGAGTAACAGACGATGAAAATAGCCACCATTTGCAGAACCAGCTCTATGCACGATATGTGCGCTGTTTCCTTTCATCCTCGCGACAGCTCTAAGAGGGAAGTGCGTTGTCCCAAAGAAGGTGATTCAGTGACTTCCCAAGGTCCCATGGCTAGCAAGTGTTGAAACTAGGATTTGAATCCAGTTCTCTGAGTCCAAACTTGATGGTCTTAGTCCCATGCTATTTACTGCCCACAACAATGATGGTCATACTTCAGTGTATTAATAATGCAAATGCTAAACCAACGCAGTGATTTTCTGGGGGACCCTTGCACCTTGTAAGCAGTGGACAGAGCAGAATATGCTCCCTTTTGATATGTGACCCAAGGAAGTCACCCGGGGGGAGTGTGCGGCTCCCAGGAAGGCTGATGGAGCAGGCGTCCCGGGCAGGGGCAGCTGGCTTCCTCTCCAGCTAGCCTGGGACCCAGCAGTTACAGAGCTTTGATTAAATCAGCAATATGTGCATTCCAAACAAAGGGGTCCCTTGAGATGGCCAGGCCCCTGGAGTGACCTGTAATTGGAGAAATCCAGCACCCAGGACCTCTGTGGGGAAATGGAGGAGAGCTCCAACGTCAAGAGGATGACCCATTTGACCCTAGCCACTTCACTTATTAGGAAAGTTGGTTGTTTAGTTTCAGTAATAGTAATGATCATATCAAATAGCTGCTGATTGCCTCAGAGACATTGAACAAGGAAGCCTAAGACACACTGACTGGAGCTTGAGCAGCCCAGTGTTGGCCCCAGGACGCAGGAGTCGGGTAAATGCATCAGGCCCACCCTCGCATTGCCAGAGACCTGGGCAGGGACTCAGAGCTAAGACTCTGCCAAGCACTTTCTCCAATAAGGAGCCAGGGCTCCCCGGGGCCGTAACTCATGCGGCCGGGCTTGGGAAGGTGCAATGACCTCTGTTGGGAGGCTGTGCTGAGGTGACCTTCTGGGCCTCCTGGCAAGCCACTGACTGGGGAGTCATGGCTAAGAGCTGCCACCAGCCGTGCAATGTTTGGCCTCTTCTCCAGTCTTCATGTTGCTGCTTGGATAGAAACAGTGATGTGGAAAATTCCACTCAAATAACCCCAGGGGCAATTTTCCTCTAGGGCCTGGGAAGCCATTTCCAAGGCTTTCAGGACAAGAGGTGCCCCATCTTCTTTGCCCCGCAGTCCCTGACCCTCCTGGGCCCTTGACAAACTCCTGCGTGTCTCCAACCGCAGACTTCTCCGTAATTCCGCCGCGCATCTCTCTGGGAGCCCTCTTCTGAGTTACAGCAGGAGTCAGGTTCCGCAGGGCCCAGCTTTGCCTGAAGTAATCAGCAGACTTCAAATGGAAAGCACTTTGCCTGGAAGGCTAATTAAGAGCATTTGAAATACCTATTTATTTTAAAAGCATGCTATCCCAATTAGAGAAGTGTTAACATCTCCCAGCTGCCATTTTGAGACTAAACGCCATGCTGCTGAACAGACTCCTTGGGAGCTTGTCTGAGGGAGATTTGGCACCACCAGTGCTCGTGTGTCCCAGTGACCACCTTTCTGAAGGGAACTCTTCTCATTGAGAGAAACCTCCCAACCCAACAGATTGTTTCTAGAGCCGTTTCCTGCCTTAACCCTTGCCCTTCAGACTCACGCTGGGGCTGAAGTCTAGGACCCACGGCTCCCTTAAGACTCATAGCAACTCCCTCAGTGCATTTGGCTTCCTGACCTGTAATCTGGGCTTCCCATGGAGGAATGGAGCAGCGACTACAACTGCTCTGGCCCTTCCATTTCTCTGGGTTTGGTCTGTGTTGTGTTCCCTCCCTGCTTTCTGTTCTGTTTCCTTGTCTACTTCTCTTACTTTCCCTCACCCTCCATTTTAAGTATTCCCTTGGGTATTGCTTCTTTCTTTTGCCTTCATGTTCCTAAGTTTCCATGGAAGTGTAGGTGGGGCTGGTTGTTTTGGGGGAATGGAGAGAGAGTAATAAGCAAGTCTGAGCAGAGAGGTTTTCTCCTATTTTGCATAAGAATATGTCTGTATGTATGGGTAGACATATGCCCAAGATAATTTGTGTAAAGGCAGTCTCATACCCTAAAGGAACAAAGAGTTAGTGGTGATGTGAGGGCGCCATCTGGAAGAGACTGTAGATTGATGAAGGGAAGCCAGGCCCAGTGATGTGCCGGAGCCAGCTCGTTCCACATCACGGGAGTGATGGTCACCATTTCAGACATATTTAAGGAAAAATTAAATTATGTACGCTTACAATTGAAAAAAATTGCATTTAGGAACAAAGGTAACAAATACTCAAAATTCATCACTTCCTAACCAATTTAGTGTATTTTACTATTATCTGTGCTCTCGGGGTTATTTACCTCTACTGTGTTTGCATAGTGGAAATACTATACATTGGTGTGCTTCCGGGCATCTCTTCCCAGTCTCACGTCCAGTGACGACGCACTGACAGCTTGAATTCAGCCGGGGTGGGAGTATTTACGCCAAGGAAATTGACAAATGGTATAAATCGGGGCTTTTTTTCCCTAGAGAGGTGGTTATTAAACATTTACCAACACACAGTCAGATGCCCATGGAGAGGCCAGGTTTTGTGCATGTGTGTGTGTGCGCTCTTATGAACACCTCTTCTCCCCTTCCTGGCTGAAAATCCAGATTATGGTTCTCTCTTCGTTTACTGCCTACCCACGAAGCCTGGGCCTTTTGAAAGTCATTGAACAGGGAAACCAACAAAAACAGAGTGGGGCAGGAGAAGCCTTGGGCCCAGTGTGCCCCCTAGATGTGACGGCCAGAGCTGGTGGGGGTCCTTTAAGAGAAATATTAGTGACCAGTGCTGAGAATATCATCAACAAACAAAAGTTACCCATGGACTTGCGGTGGGGCCAACTCCCTCACACTCTTTCAGGAATCAGTAAAACAAGGTTATTTTTAAGTAGGCATCATTTGGAAGTGACACTAATTGAACCAGATTCAGCTGGCTGAGTTGAGAGTGCTGTGCTGGATTCAGGTGTGTGTGTTTTTCCCACTTTATGGTTATGGCGCTAGCTACCCTAAATGGTGCCGTGTTGTCGATAATGCAGATGGGACTACTCAGCAACCGTTCCCAGAGTACCGTGTGCCGGGATGATTCTAAGCTCGTATGTGTGTTTTCTTCTTTGGCGCTCCTAAAATCGCCATGAAGTAGAGACACTATCGTCCTCACTTTAGAGTTCAGGCCCAAGGTGGTTAAGTGAACCTGCCTGGCTTTGCTCAGCTGAGGATGCAAATGCAGACAGCCTGGCTCCAGCGCTGGAGCTGTAACCACCACACTGCACTGCCCTCAGCCCGGCACCGGGCATCCTGGAGTCCACAGAGGGACAGAGATCAATGCCTGCCCTCCAAGAGTTTCCACCCCGCCAGCATGAGGGCACATGTACAGGAAGAGATGTCTCTATCTGATTTCAGAGTTAGAAACGTATTATTCCACTCACGGCCCTCTTCCCACTGCAGCCCCAAACCAGTTCACCCTTGACCTCCTCCATGAGGCCTTCCCTGGCCCTTCTCCCCAAGTCTGCTTTGTCCTCCAGCCCCATGCACCTCTGCCGGAGCACCAACCTTGTGCTGTAATTATTTGTTTCCATAGCTCTTCTCCATGCTACAGTAGGAGCTCCCAGGAAGCTGGGGGCCATCAAATGAATCTTTGTACCCCCAGCAGACAGCACACACAATAAATGAGCCAAATCAATACCTCCGCAGATGACTGCCAGGCTCACACATCTCGCGAAAGTATAGTGAGACGTTTGAACATAAAATGAAATAAGTCTGTTTAAAAGAAGCTGAAGGAGTAAATGCTTTTGGACCCCACAGCTGAGCAGATTACAACACACAGGCAGTAAATTTGACTCTTATCTAGCCACCAGCAGAAAGAGAAGCCCTCAGAGCTACAGTTTGCGCTTTCTGACAACAGGAAGTGTACTAATTTATCTGCAGAAATAGAATTTCTTCCTGGAACTAAATACAACCCAGAATTTATGGTGCAGACCCTCATATAAAGGACACTGAGTGACATAGTGAACGATGTCTTTAACTGCAGTTTCACCAAAGACATGGAAGTGTTCCACCAGATGATCTTGTGTGGACCCTCCACAAAAGCAGGAGGCCTGACGTGAAAGCGTAGCTCCCTGGAAGCATCCGTGTGAGCTGTGCTCCGGGTCCTCTGCTTCCTGACGGCCACGCAGAGCAGGCACAAAGCCAAGGGAAGCCCGCCCCAGGGCCATGGGCTGTGGCCTCTCTCTCAAATGTCTCTTCTGAGCGATACTTGATCAGAGACTGGCTCTCGTTCAGCTCACAATCCAACTTCTACCAAGGGCCTGTGATTAAAACGTAAAAGACACGTCGCACCACCAAGCAGCATGTGAAACATGTCAGGTGAGGGGGACAGGCTGTCAGAGCTTTGGGAACCTACCAGAACGAGTAGAACCTGAGGGTTGTCACCAAGGTCACGGGCCTGGGCTGAGCCTTGAAGAATGGGCAGGATTCGGAATCTCAGAGGAGAGTCAGGGGG
Organism: Equus quagga; assembly: GCF_021613505.1. Taxonomy (NCBI): domain Eukaryota; kingdom Metazoa; phylum Chordata; class Mammalia; order Perissodactyla; family Equidae; genus Equus; species Equus quagga. Next base: position 25,224,428 of record NC_060281.1, read on the forward strand.
TAGTTGTGTGGGGGGTGTGTGTGTTGTGTGTGACATGTGTGTATGTGGTGTGTATGTGTGTGTGGTATGTGTGTGT